>NC_142363.1:6451796-6694296 GCF_059441175.1 Urocampus carinirostris
AAAAACAGCTTGTAGCTGCTGCATTGAACAATACCGACCATCAAAGTGACTAGAAAAGTGCGTCCTTGTGATTTCACTTACCAATTGAGCCAGTTCCACTTTGTGTTCAAGGAGTCTCAGCTCAGATTGCTTGGCTCTTCTCTCGTCAAACAACTCCCTCTTCTCGCTCTCCAACTTTTTCTTTTCAACTTCTGCTTGCACCTCCAGCTTCTGTTCAATTTCAGAGCGCCTTTTTTGCTGCGGGTGTAGGGGTTGATTATTAAAGGTTTTAAGTAAACTGGATTGCCATGTTTTAGATTTTTTTGCATCAAGCACAAAAGCGTGATTTAAAATACAATGTTTTGCCCATTAAAAAGTTTGTTCACATAAAAAAAAAAAAGAAAAAAACCTTTTGTTAGCTTACAAGTCCAGAAACAGGATGCGTTTGTATTGCATTTCATTCACTAATGTCATATTTCATGCCAGAGCATGTCCTGCCCCATGCATCTTCAGACTAACTCATCCAAGGACACTGTACAAAGCAATTGCGATTCAGCATTGTCATTAAACAATTTCATCTGATTGTGAAATATGATAATGTGTACATTTGCATAGGAAATATAGTTTTACACTCTAATGTGCAGCTAAAATGCTTTTTAAAATATATATTTTTATTGGGGGGAGTTCACAAGGGGAAATCAGGAACGAGTGACACCCAGGTTAATAGGCTTGTGCTCACTGAATTATGCGACAGACTTCTTACATCAACAAATAAGCACGACTTGTTTATGAGCTTGATAAATTCCGCCAATCGGGGCAATGTTTGTAAATCAAACAATTAACACTCATTTAAAACGTAATTATAGGAACTTGGATCTATAAGGAGAGATTTTCAATAGACCGAACTTTTCAACTTTATGCAATTTTCGTCTAAAAGCCACAAAAAAAGTACAGCGCCATTGGTAAAAATTGCCATGAGTCCCTGATAGTTTTTAAACAAACAATTTGGGAGAGCTTTTCTGTTTGCAATGACTTGGAAAAGATTGTCAAGTACACCAAAAATTTAAAAGAGAACTCACCTTCTCTGTACAAACATTGGACTCCTGTTTAAACTTTTGCAGAGTCCCCATGAGCAGGCCAAACATGCGCCGATTCCTGACCAGCCAAAGAGAAATAACATTAGTACAGTAAAATGCAGACACCAGTGTCACAAAGTATTCTATAGAAAAGATAAATACATTTAAAATTGTGCTTTATCAACAGATTTATTCTTCTTTATGTAAATGCAGTGTTTCCAATACAAAGGAAGATCCTGGTAGGCTGCCAGCGTTTAATTGATCCCGCCAGAGTCTCAAAATTATACCATTAAAAAAATAAGTGTTTCATCTCCCCCCGCCTGCAGTGTGAATAGAGAGCTGGGTAAAATGTGACATTGAAGAGCATTGCGTATTCCCCAAGTTGACTTTTTTCCAACTCCCGCCTACATTTAAAATGTACACAATTTTCTTCCAGGGGAGCATGCCCACCAGTGTCTCACAAAATGGTACGGGAAACACAAAAAGGATTGATCCATTTTTTAAATAGTCAAGTTGTTGATTCATTTGACGTAAATACTTTAACAGTAGACACAACTTAAGTCCTGTTTCACGATAATGACATTTTGTAGGGTGCATCCCACCTCTGTTTGCCCTTCTCGTCAATGGTCTGATCTTGGATGAGGTCCCGGCGTGTCCTCTCCTTGGAGGTAGCTACAACTGACGACTGCAACGCCGGCTGCAAGTAACAACCAACAAAAGTGAGCAAACTTTTAAGAGCTTCCACACTCAAACAGTCCAGCCTCGATTCATCCAGCTTTTGCAGCCCTTGAAGTTGCTTTACACCTTTTTGACATCGTCGTCATCCTCGGCGTCGCTGTCGTTGCGCATGTCTCTCCTGGCCCTTTGGTCGCCTGCCAGCCTTCCCACAAAAACACGATAACATTGATGATTTGAAAAATATTTCGATGTTACCCAAGCAAAGTTAAATGCCATAGAATTAAAGCTTACCTCAACAGAGCTCCGTCGATGTCCCTGTGCTTGGCAGGGGGACCGCCTCCTCCAATGTCGGAGAGACTGCGCCTGGAATTGGACAGAACATTACTCAAACGTTCCATGAGAATTTTAGCTGTGAAAAAAAACCCATTAGAATTCAAGGCAAAATTCAGACCAAAAGACAACACGTGAGGGGGCATTGCTTATATGCTGGGTAAAATAAAAAAACAAAAGGAGGATTCAATAAACGAGGGATAACATTTTGTGTTGGCAAATACAACTTTTCATACACAATAAGGGCAATTCTTTAACAAAGAGGCTTTAAGTTATTCTAAAAATTTCTGGTATCAGAATAAATTTTAGTCATTAATTTGTCAATGATTCAAATAAAATTGAAGATGTTTTCATTTCACCTCATTTAACAAAATAGAAAATCAGTTCAAAATACTACGATGAATGACACTCACGATAAATTAATAACTGTTTGACTGTACCGTGTCAGAAAGTACGAAAAATAAATGTTGAATATAAATATATATATATATAAAATCATGGGAGGGATCTAAATGTTTGAAAAAGGGTTTAACCCTCAACGTTCCTGTAAAATTCACCTACAATCCCAATATAAGACATACCCAAAGAAAATTTAATGCTGAACCGTTTGGCGAATATGGATGGTTTCGGTCTCTCGATTCTTTTTATCTGACGGGATTATTGTGTGTTTTGGGGTAAATATTTTACACTGTTTGATTCTATGGATTGTCTTGGAAGTAACAACCCTATGTTTGCGGACATGTAATTCATCAGCTGACTTCCCACTTGATTTTTGTATTGTACACCAGCAACCTTTGTCTATGTTTTCACTGCACATTGCTATCCTTGCACTTTATTTTATAAAAGTTAAAAACGAATTATAGAAAATTGCTATCATTTATTTACTTTAAAGTGATTTAAGACAACTCTTGCTAAAATATAGGCTACTGATGCTGCCTTAATATGACCAGCTTTAATAATTATATATAAATATATATATAACATACCTGCCAACTTTTGAAAGTGAAAAAGCCTAGTAGCTAGGGTCCAGGGGCCGCAGGCCCTGGTCAGGTCCAGGACGATGTCCGGTGGGGGGTTCAGGGGGGTGAAGCCCCCCTGAAGTCAAAGGATTTTTAGCATTTTCAGGGCTTAAAATGCAGCTAAGAAGTAACAAATTTTACATTTTTTTCACAATCACATGTTTACAGTCAATTTACCTAAACTGTACTGATGGAAATAATCAAAAGAAAGTTCTTTAAAGCTCAACAATGTATTTAATATAACAAAGTCATAGAAAACCCTCATAGTTTTCTTTTCTTTTCAATATTTGATACAATAAGAAACAAAACATTTAATTTTTTATCATTGAAGTAATATTATTCAGTGTTGGTTCTTGGGTTGGTTTTCAGGTTAGTTTGGAAACTTGTTATTTGAGATATTCCAATATATTTGTGAGTGAATAATTATATAATTGATTTTGATCAGTTTTTATATAAATAAAATAACAACCAGGCCCAACACTGACTAATACTTAAATTTTACATGCAATTTAACTATTGGAAGCAGTTGAAGATAAAACAAAATTTGGCAAACAATAATTAAACTAATTATCTAACTAAGAAAACATTTCACTGGCACATTTCCAAGTGTCACTGCACTGCATACAAGTGTATGTCCATTGAGGCAGTCACTTCTCATCTTAGAAATTCCCAATTTCACTTAACTGACTTCAGCACATATTTAAGCAATAAACAAACTAAAGGCTAAATCTATATATATCATGCAAACAATTTCACTGGCACATTTCTAAGTGTCACTGCTCCATTGAATCAGTCACTTCTCAAAGTGAAGCAAGGCACACCAGAGTCAATTGAACATGCGAGGCCAAAAGATTTTTCTCCGCTGAAAAGCAGATAATAAGAGACTGAAAAGCCATAAACATGCATGGGTTGATTCACTTTAGCAAAATTAATGATATCCAAATGTTCTCCATGTTATACAAGCTACAGCCTAAGCATTATTTGTTTTCCATTGTGCATCGTTTTGATTTTTTCAACTGGTCTTTCGAATGGGTCACACTGTGGCACTTGTATCCAGATGATGTCATCATCATTTTCCTAGTCATCAGGCTGCCAAGCACTTTGGTCGATAGACTTGCCCGGAACTCCGTCTTGTTCTTGTTGACATGACTGAAGATGCGTTCACAGTCTGCGTTGCTGTGATAAATCACCAACACAGACTTGGCCACTTTGAAGAGGGCTCCAAACTTGGCCTTGCCAGTGGCTGGGTCCTTGAGTTTTGAGAGCTCGTTCCACGCTGTGTCCACTCGCTCAGCTTCTGTGATGGCAGGGGTGAGTGGATCGCACTGGTATACGAGGAACTCCTCTTCCAGACTCCTCTTGTCATCCTTGGTCAGGAGGTGAGGGTACCTCTCAGCAAAGAATCTCACCTGGCTGAACTTGCAGTCCTGCCTGTAGCTGATATCCAGCATCCGGGCATTCACCAGAACTTCATCCCCAAAGGGAAATGCGCTGATCATGTAGCTGCATGTGCTGCTGTAGAATGCCCTGACACTGGAAAAGAAAGTGGTGAGGTCACATTCCTTTGCATGTTCAGCCACATAGTCCCTGCAGTTGGTTCCCATGAAGAGATCCTCGTCGTCCTTCTGGTTGGCCCGGTCCTTAAAGTTCACCTTTGTGATGTCACTGGCAGCGATGATGACCTTTGGCTTCATTAAGCACATGATGAGCTTGCTGAACTGAGTCGAGAGCACATGGTGCAAGAGATGCACGCAGGGTTCATCTTTTTGGAGGAAGGTGTTGGTCTCGTTGAAGATTGGCAAGACTGCCATCAAGAAATGGGCATACAACAAAGTGTTCTTGTCACTCATCTTGGTGAGGATAAGGCTGGCTTTGCTGCTGCTGGTCTTGGTGTCATCTTCTTTCTTCTTCTCCTTCACCTTCTTAGACTTGTCCGCCACTTCCTTCTCCTTGAACATGTACCTGGCCAAGTCGAAGGTCTTGGAGGAGTCTGCTTTCTCATCTGTTGCCTGAGGAGCGGCCGTGTCCAGCTTCCTTTTCTTCTCCTCCGACTTCTTCACATCAGGAGTGTAGGGCCTCTTTCTTCCTCTGCTGGATGGCATGCTGGACTTCTTCTCATGACCCACCTCTGCCTCAAAGAACTTGATGAGAGCCGTCCACTGCTGAAGGAGTCGGTCCAAGCAATGCTCCAGGGACAGCCATCTCGTTGACACATGCTTCAGGATCTTGGCCTTGGGTAGACCTTCCTCTTCTTGGAACTGTCGGAGTGCCTGCTTGCGTTTGCTGCTCTTCTCCAAGTAGTAGAACACGTCCACAAGCAGATCATCTAGCTTCACTGGCAATTGCTTCGCCCCTCTCTGAACAGCCAAGTGGATGAGATGGCAGGAACAACCTGCAAATTAATTGCAAAAATTGTAAATGTTCATGGATAAATAGATAATATCCCCAATTCTGGAACATAATCTAAATGCATAAAAACAAGGTTGTCATGGTGTAGTAAAAATTAATACTGTAGTCATAATGTCAAGAGATGTAATGTTGGTGGTAATGGTTAATGCAAGTCCTCATATACCTATGGCTGATGGATTGTAATTTGCTTTAAATCATGTAATTTTAGTAATATTTTATTAAAAACATTATCTGAAGTTTTGATATTTAAAAATTAGGAGTATAAGAAATAACATGACATTTCCTGAAACTACTTTGTAAAACATAACTAATTAATTACATCTATACAAACACACATCTCAAGGTGATTACTATGGGCACATAAAAATAATTAAATGACAAATTTTACTTGAATTAAAATATCTCAATATTATAATTGAAATCAGTACTGTAAAAGAATCTATGGAAAATTGTATTTTCAAGTGATATATTTGATACCATAAATTAATCAGCTTGCAGCGTTTTCGTAATAGGCACATCGATATGAAATAATAATAATTTTGAATAAATTGCATAGTCAATTACCTGCGATGTATGCCGATGGAGATTTTTCTGTGATGAAGGACGCGACTCCTTTCTTGGATCCAAGCATAACAGCGGCGTTGTCGGCAGCAAAACACACTAAATTATCCCAGGGAATGTTGTTCGAGTTCATTTCTTTTTCGATAATCTTAAAAATGTTCTCGCCCGTCGATGCCGTGTTGCATTCTCTCAACGAAAGAAGCACTGACAGAACTTTTCCTGTTTGGTTATCGAAGAATCGTACACAAATTGGATAAAGTTTTACATCGTCGTAGTCTGTACTTCCATCAGTAGACATGCTAAAAGGCGAAGATTTGATGACATCGACGATGCTTTGTGATGATTCTTCACCAAGGCACTGAACGATGTTCGAAGTTTTCGTTCTCCCACAACCATATTTTTTAGCGATCTTAGAATCGGGAAACATTCTCCTGAAAAGCGGTCCCATGTGGTCGGCCATAGCGATTGGAACACCATGTTCAATGATCGCTTCAGTAAATAACACTTCGGCATTTATGACGTCCAAAGAATCGGTTGGGGCGACAAAAAAAGTGGAGATTTTGCCGCTGGAATTACTGTCATTGGCATTTGATTTGTGTTTTTTCGTTCCAACGTGGTCTTTAACGTCGCTAATTCCTCCATGACCCACAGAAAAGTCTTGTCTACACAGTGTGCAGTTCGCGTAATTTTCACCTTTTCTCGATCTGATAATTACTCCAGGGAAAGCTTTGAAATATTCTTCACGAAAGCACTGTAATTTTCGTTTCGGTTTCACAATTTTCTGCACTTTTTCTCCGGTAGATTCCATGATCTATTCAAAGCACCGTGACCTACATCTCGGTTCCTTCTCGCTGCCGATTAAACAATGGCAGTGCTCCAATTGAGCTAAAAATAAACCTCCCGCATGCGCAGACGACTGGCAGTGCCGATAGCCTTTGTTTGAAATGGTACTTCGCGATCTCGCGGTGGAATGTTTTTCGTTCTTTATTTACGATTTTTTTTTTTTTTTTTTTAAGGGGAAAACCGTAGTTTTTGTAATGAAACCGAAACACTGTAGTGGGTTCAAGAAAACCGTACTCATTACGGCAGAACCGTAGTAGTTGGCAGGTATGATATAATGTTCATGTAATGGGGATTTTTACATCTAGGACATTTGTCTTTTGTGCATGTTAAAAATTAAAGATAACTGCCGGAGCAAAGAAAAATAAAGCTTTATGCATTTGATAATGAGATATTTTATGTGTAAGCCTAACAGTGGTTTTCTATTAGGTTTACTAGACCCGTGTTTTTCAATTGATGGGTTGGGGCCGATAAGTGGGTCACGAACCCATTTTTAGTGGCTTTGGGAGTCTTGGCAAAATAATGCTGGAATAAGAATAACTGAGGATCATTTAAACTTCTTAACAGTTAATGGCGATAATGTCCTGCAAAGTGCGAATTTACATTCACCGTTTCAAACCATTGAATTAAACAGATAAAGTTTGTGAACAGGTGACGAGCATGGCCAAACTTGGATATAGTGGAGAATATATGAGATATGGATTTTATTGACTTTAAGACAAAGCCACTGAAGTGAAGCAGCTGGCTAACTGAGCATTAAAAGGGTTGTTATGAAATTTTGGTTTTGCTGAACATCGTTTTTTGTGAATATATTCTATGAATATATTCTACAATCTCAGGTTTAAATGGCACAATGATTTTATTCAAATATTCTTAGACCTGGTAGTGATTTTTTCTGGATTCGGATTAAGGCATGTAGTAGTGTGGCATGGTGGGTCATAGGGTCAGACCAGATGAGAACCAACCAGCACGCCCACGGCCCTACTGAGGTTAAGCGGTGCAGATAATGGATGGATTTCAAACGGACCCCTTCTGGCCGAGCCTCGTACCCCAACCAAGGGGGCCTGCCCAGCTATTTGAGAACCATTGCCTTGATCGAAGTTTCAAAGTGGGCTTTCCTCATCAAGACTCAAAAAGGTTGTTTCTTTATGGACCCACGATTTGACCAATATATTTTCCAAGAAGTGCATGAAAAGTCATTAAATGTGCCAACATGGGGTAGAGACCAAGTGAAAAGGGCTGCTGTTGTGTTTGATCGATTAGTGCATCCTTACTTGAGCAGGTTAAATCCTCTTCCTCTACCTCCTCCCATCGCTCCAACTGCAGCGCCTGCCACGGGCCCACCGAACCGGCGCATGAGGCCCGGTCTGGAACAGAACATGACGCAAAACATTACACTTTGCCTGTGTGGGAATGCACGTTGTAGCTGATAATAAACGTGACACAATAACGTGGATGCGGCAGCATCGACAGCAGTGCTTTACAATGAATCGGGCCTCCACATCATTAAAATACTGCCCGGGATTCACGTTATTAATCGAGTTATTTTCGCACTTTAATTTTGGTAAAATCTATAGCAGACAAAGATCACAATGCCAAATTAAGTAAAGCAAAAGTAAAACTAAACCCCAAAGGCGAAAATTTGCTTGCTAGCTAAACCAATGACGCTAGCACTAGCCCAGACTCGGCAGTGTGTGGCGTCAAATCGAATTGTAAAATAAATTGCATCAATTAAAGCCCACGAGCTATTAATGTTTGATAATTATACCTCGATTCATTTGGATCTCGTCCAGTTAATTTTCGAATATTATCGTCCACATTTTTTAAGCTTTCTTTGGCTTTTTCAATCTGGTCTTGCAAGCTTCGCACGGCCACCGCCATCTTGCCCACAATGAAGCGGCAATCACATGTTCTTCTTCTTCTACGATGAATGCTCTTCTTCTGCGATGAAAGTTGTTCTTCTACGAGATAAACAGGGGTCAGTGTTTCTCTGCAGTTTTCCCCTTAAAATAATGTCGCCAGTGGAAAGTGTGTAATAATGTATTCCTCGCATCAGTTTCGTGTTTTTTGAAGCTCAAATGATTATGTTGCCTAAATTGACAGTATAAAGTTTGTATCTGCTCATGATTTTTTCTTCCACATTCAATTTAGTTATACAGTTATTTCGACAAGATAACACATTTCAAGACAGTTGGTGTAGGCTGTTTTGTTAATTTATCAGTTATTTAATGCGTCTATCTGCGTCCCATTAATTATTAATGATAATAAAAGGTGTGCATTTACGTAGCGCTTTTCAATTCACAGAAAACCTCCCCAAAAGATCAACAAAGTATTTCACACTTACCTATACACACACACACACACACACACACACACACACACACACACACACACACACACACACACACACACACACACACACACACACACACACACACACACACACACACACACACACACACACACACACACACACACACACGGAATCATCCATGCAAGATGTTAACCTGCTTATTTGGGCCTATAAGGGTTAAGTGTCTTGCCCAATGACACTTTAACACTAAAGACGGGGATCAAACTTGCAACCTCTCGCCATATTGATATTATTAATATGAGTAATAACTCTACATTATTAGTGTTGCAATGATCCTTTTTGGAATTTCATATGTTTCTTCCCAGTCTTTATCAATAACAAATGCAGCTCATAGTGTTTCCTCTCCCATTGAGCAAATTAAACGTTTCCGTCTGTTTTGAGATTTTGTTTCTTTGCTGTGGAAATTAATTAATTAAAATCAGTTCAGTGGTCTTGGGGGTAGGGCACCCACCCCGAGAGTGAGAGGTTGCTGGTTTGAGCCTCGGCTGAGTAATACTACAATATTGTTACCCATTGCCTCAGCGTGAGGTGTTGGTATTGGGTGAGGTACCTGATGACTCCCAACTGGTCCCTGCAACACATCAGTTGGATTGAGCGAGGGGGCTGGGAATTCCCTCCTCTGTACCAATCTTTCAGAAAAAGTAAAACATGACAATGTGTTCTTAACTTTAGCCACCTCCCACTAGGGAGCTTTGGCACCGGTATAAACTTACTGTACATACAATGGAAAGGTTTCTCGAATCCATTTTGTGATGAAAAAGGCATCATACTTAATGCTTCCTGTATCTCTTTTCCTTTTCCAAGATGCATGACCTTAATTATTGACTGCTCAATATTCTCACTATCATAACAAACAGCTTAAAAGGCTGATTATACTACAGTAGGCATTTACATTTCGAATCAGAGAATGTTGTAATAGTCGCCTGTGCAGACCTTTGGGACTTTTTGAGATAATGAGCTGTACAAATAAACATGACTCAAGATTTTTATGAATATATGGCTTTGATGCTGGTTTTTCATCGCATATATGGGTTAAAACATCAGGTGGAATTTATAGTATACTATTTGTGCATATTGTACAATGTGAATGAGAACAAAACAGGCCTCTCTGAAGAGTTGTAGGACGCTTTACCGACACAAAACGGCGACTTGATAATGAAGGTGCTGTTTCTCAGTCACATCAGGAGACTTCTCCTGCTACTGTTAACCATGGAAACCCTGTGGGGGAGCAAATCCCTACCCCAAAAACAACCCGGAGAGGGATGTGTGCCACCAGCCTGTACTTGCCCAAGAGACACCATAGGGAGTAGTGCCCCGACGACCCAGGCGGTTAAGGGATCCGCGAATTTTACACGCAAGATTATATTGAGTTCAAAATTTAGTTTTGCTGGGCCGTGATGTCAAAAACTTGGATGACCCTAGCAAACGATAGTTTTGGCACATTTGGCAGCATTTTCAGATTTTTGTGTGCAAACACATTGTCACCAGTCTTTCAAATACATTTTTAGAGGTTTGAGAGCATTTGTAATGTTTGTTTACAGTGTGGCGTTAGATAATGTTTTTTTTTTTTTTTACATTTATTAGTTAAAGTGATTTACATTTTATTCCATTCAATACATCATCCCGTTATTGTAGTGTGATCAAATATTGTACCAGCCCTCATCAGTGAAAAAGAAGTATCTGTGGTCAAGTGTAACAATGCATCCCCATTTGGAGGAACACGAAAAAAACACATGAGACTCAAATTTCTTAAATGATTTTATTTGCTGACTAAAAGAAAATATTTATTTAACACATTCAAAACATCCAAACAGTTAAACCCTCATCGCTTACAGATTAATGCATACGTTGGATATATTTTGACCGTAATCAAATAGTATTTGGTCAGGAAATATCAACCAAATAATTTCCATCTTAAATAGCTTTTTGATTTTCTCATAGATTGTCCCAATTTGACAAGTTACAGTTAAAGGTTGGTTTAATTGAGCAAATAGATTTAAGATGTTGGAATCCTGTCGTGCTTTGGTTTGGGCCAACTTTCAAAACAGTGTTAAAATAACATTTTTGTGCACATTGTAAAAATCAATATTCAACAGTAATGTTCAAACCATTTTCAAAAACCAAAACACACAAACAATTTTGGACCTTCAAAACAAAATTGATATGATTCCCATCTTGAAAAAGGACACGTTTTGATAAAGATTTTTTGCTTTAAACATCTGACAATGAAAGCAATTTTCCATGTACTGTGTGAAAAAAGAAACGGGGTGTTTCTATTTTTAACTCATTCATTGCCAGTGACGGCTAAATACGTCAAAGATATACAATTTTAAATGTGCTGGGAGTGAGTAAAGGTGGTAACGTTGATACGTTAACCCCAACATATTTATATACTATTAAACAGTAAAGTATTATTGAGAATTCTACAAATATGCACTAGTATTGTTTATATATCTCTATTCATACAGTATAGTACATATCATCTCTTCCTCTGTGGTTTTCTAGTCATTGGCACAACTACTAGCAAGCCTGCTGTAATTGCAAACTGTCCAGACTTTCAACAAATGCACAACATTTGTACCGCAATAAAACTGGGGCCTTCTAGACAAGTCTCACAGAGACCAAGAGTGAGCCTGGCATAGTTGCCACTTCTGCTGGGCCAGCTTACCAGAATCTCAAGATAAAGCAAACAACATGATTTTAATAAATCCTAATAAGGCCAAGTGACATTGCACGTCCTTATTGTCTTCTGTCCTCATTTGTGTGACAGAGAGGACCAGCGAGAAAAGCAAAATGAGACGAGAGTGGATGAGAAGCCTTCCCCTTGCATTAAGTGCAAAGTCTTTGCACCTGCCAGTATCAACAGCAATTTCGGGTTAAGACTTGGTGAGAACATCCCAAAAATCTGAGCCATAGTTTGCATTCAAGACAGTTCACTGATATTGATCGATGGATTCAAGCCTAAGGCTATGTTTATCACTGCTATCGTGACCGTCATGTTGCTAACGATAACTTTTGCTACCAATGTGTTTTCGCAACATTTAAAGTGCCTTGCCACAGGAAAAATATGGAGGCTGGAAAATGATTTGGACATGAAAACCTGTGATGCCTTGGGTGTGATACATTCTACAGACTGTAACCATTGCAACAATCTGGTGTGCAACAAAACCAAACCAAGATCATACAGCTGTTCAGGGTCAAAGCTGTGTGTTTAAGTGACCATATTCAGAGTACTCCAGCAAAAGGGAAAACAACAAAAGCAGTAATATGTAATGAGGAAACAATGACTGTTATAAAAAAAACAACAACAATTAAGAGAAATACAAAACGCAGTCTAGCGAGTTTCCAAACAAACTGCAAAATCTGGAAAGTTGATGCAAAGAACTGGCATTGTGATGATCAAACTTCAAGTTAATTGACAGGTTTATGTGGGTGTTTGGATGTCTTGGTTTCGAAACAACAATAACACACATAGATGTTGCCTTCAAGTGTGGAATTGACACATTTAATCAAACTCTCGAAAGACAAACGCAGTTGCTCAGTTTTGAAAACCCATGTTGCTGGGATCGGGCGGACCTTTCATAAAGCCAAAGTCCTTTTCAAAATCTGCCCGCTTGTTGGAAGAGTCCTTCTCAAAATTGAAATTTCAAATATGGGGATTGAACAATTGTATAGATTTGTGGGAAAAAAATGGAATTGACTACGTTGTAACAGATTCTTTTGTGTCATACACAGACCCCACAAATAAGGAACAACAGGACTGATGACTGTGAGTGCGTGGAAAAAATTACATAATTGAGTATGAACAACTTAATCACCCCAAGAAGCCTAGATAAATGCTTTCCTCAAATCTGCAGGTTTATGATTCTGACACAAAGTATCCGGAAATGGCCTACAAGTCTTGCATAAAAACACACAAACATGGGCACACAATCTCACTTGGCCTTTTCAGAAGCACCGCACAATTTGAAAGAAGCACTCAAGACATCACACCTTCATTCTACTCAGTCCAGCTGGTTCTCTGGTGTGACTCATCATAAGAGACTGCATTTTCATATTTGCAAGCATGTAACAATATATATTTATGAATCCCTCACAATTGTTTCAAATCAGGTTCTCAACTTTGTGGTTAGCAGTTAAGTCATTCTGATGACACGAGAGTCGTCCGTGTGGCTTGTCTGCTCTTCTTTAGCTCAAACTCAAAGTGGACCGCAGCCACGATGGAATATGTTTCAAATCAGGCATGCAAAAAAACGTCCAGTCCCAGCCTGGGGAAGGAATGTCACTGGTGTGCTTTCAATAGCTGCATGTAATCTCATAGTGGCTAGCTTCACCATGGTGCAGGAGATGCTACACTAGGCCCGATAAATAGTTCCTAGACAAAGTGCTTAGTTACCGTTGTTGCTTTTCTCCATGCCCGACACTTAGTTCAACTCTTTGTGATTAAAAAAAAAAAATTGAAATTGTAAAACCTTAAAATAAGTCTTAACACGAAACTGCAATAGACACACTTTTGCCCAAGCATCGTGACGATCCTACAAACTGGCATCACATGCAAGCTTCCAATAACCACTAAGAGCTCTCACGCTAGAATTTGTTGTGGTTACACATCAAGAGCCACAACCAGTGGTATTTTCTTTAAACAGAAATGCACTCCCACCTGCACCCCCCACAATAAAGGCTCCTGATATTAGGGTAGGTGTCACAAGGAAAAGCCCGTGAAGCAAGAAACAAAACAAAGACCAGGCAAAATGGGGACCAAATTGAGGCAGACATCAACAATCAAAGCCAGACTACTGGACCAGCCTGGTGCCAGTGTATGAGACTATGGGCGCTTCATATGGAACTCCGGTGGCATGCACACATTTTGCTCTATTGTGATCTTTGGCAGCCTAGAATTGATAGCTGGGATTACTCTACCAGACTCACTAGCAAACTAGAGGCCTGAGCGTTGTTTTTATCGCTCTTCTCCTCTACCACTGATTGTACCCCGAGAACCACTAGTTTACCATATCCTGCTGCACAATCTTGATCAATTTCTGAGTAAGAACAAAGTAGAAACCAAGACTTTCAGAAAAAGCCTCTCTTTTGACACTAACCAGGTTTTCTTCATGATGGGCAGATATTATCTTTTTTTAAAATATTTTGAAGGTAACTGTGTTAAACCCAAATATCTTTTATCATCTAAACACTAATCAGACAAAAAGTCTAGGTTTCTAACAAAAAATACTGCTTGAGTAGTTTACAGTAGCTGTAGCAATGGCGACACATCGAAAGCACTTTGTAAAAAATATGAACTCTTAGGGCAGGTCATGGTGCAAAGATAGAACCCAGTAAAATATTTTCTTAAAAATTTATACAGTCGAGTCAAAAAGACCGACTTTAAGAATGTAACATCACACTGTACAATCTTCCTTAAAATATATAGGCCTATTTCAAAATAAATGGCAAAAAAATAAAATCCAACATTTTGGGCAAAATGTTTTTTGTTGCTCATCTAGGCTTTCTTCAGGATCTGCAATCACAATCATCACCCTTAAAACATAATGAAACTCTACGGACTCAAAGAGTTACAATCCTGAGAAACGGACCAAGAATAAGAGATTATCATTGTAAATCATCCCGGTCCCGTAAGTGATCACGGACTGATACCTGGATGCAGACCTTTATGTTGTTACACGAGCCAACACTGAAAAAGGGGGACATTTCCTGCTTTGGAAAGATAACCGACAAAGTGGCTCTAGTAAAAAAACAAAACCCTTCATGTAAACAAAAGTGCAGTACGTTACTGGATTGATAGACTGAATGAAACCGTACCAGGCCTGGAAAACCTTGCTAGTACATGTTTTTCAGGTACAAACCAGACAGTGTTCAAACCCAGCTTGGTAATCTTGCACCAAGCTTCAGCTATAGTCGTTACACCTCCATGCCCTCATGGTGCCATGGGTGTCGAAAGAGCACACATTGCCCTGACAAAGCACTACATTCAATTCGGACAGGATATGTCCCAGCCGGTCATCCAAACTCATCTTAGATGATCGAACCCGCCACAGTAGTTGTTACATCTTCTACAGATGGAAAAATGTGTCTTCCATTTGCATTTATTAACCTAATTCTTGGAAAACAAATGTATGATTAGGTTTGCCAACATATCTACCTTGTATCATCAGAGGTCAAAACACAGCCAGCACACAAAAATAACTGGTTTATAGCCGATAGGGATGGTCTCCAAGGCAACTGTGACTCAAGAGCAACTTCAAAGTAAAAAGGCCATCTGCAAGACGGGCGAATATTTCTTCGTAGAGTTAATGACACAAGCGTCCCAGTCAAAGGGATGTTAAAAGCGTACCTGAGACTAGCACAACTACATTGTGCCATTGATGCTTGTTTTCTCTTTCCCAGACACGAGTTAAGTCCACAATATGAGCTACAATGAAAACTTTTCGAAAGCCTGCCACACAATATACTTGATTGTCCAACAGACAGGACTTTTCTTTGATACCTTTCTTAAAGTGTCCTCACACAAAGATGCACGTCTTTGGCATTCCTCCGCCAATTCCTGTCAGATTTCTAAATTGTGGACAAGGAAAGACTTTTGAATAGACACAACCAGCCAGCAATGTGTTCTCATGCAACCTTTTCTACTTTCCTATTACTTATCAATATCTTTGTTGACAACAGTCCTTTCCGATGCTTCGATAGAAGCACTGACTGCAAAAAAGACCCGCTTGGGGATCTCAAGATGTATTGCCTGCCAGTTAATAGCATAAGAAAACTGAACAGCTTTCACCGCACAGATTTCTTTTGAGTTTTGCCATGAGCACTTCCCTCTTTAGACGACTAGCGAGTTAAGAAAAAAACAAAAAAACTCGCCTGGTACATAGTGTAGAGAATGTGCTGCATGCTAGTATGTATAACCTAGATCTCTTTAATATATAATTATTTCTGTCAAGTTCTTCATTTAGTGAACGATCGCTACCCAGGAAGTTGATAGGTGGATGACAACTTTCATAAGGGCAAATGACAGGAAGGGGAGTAATAAAAAAAACGTTTTTGAATTAAAGCTAGTAGCTTGGGGTTGTGCACACAAACACACCAAGTATTTTCCACCAAATCTTAACTGTATATTCATCACTGAGTATCTTTCCTGTTTGGTTAAGACAGTGAGCAGGAAGATTCATAAGTTCTTAAGTGGTATTTAGCCAACATATGTGGAAATTTGACTGCTGTGGCCACACACAAAACCAGGCCTCCAATAGTGACCCACTACTAAAACTTTTTACATTGCCTTAAACATAGCAATCTACATAAACAGTTATTTACATATTTTAGTTTAACTTTGAGATTGGAAGAATGCCAGCATTTGCCTTGTACTAACATTTTATGCCAAAACTTGAGTTGACTGTGATATTTATCTTGGTTTAAAACAAAGCATAACTAGGTTGGCGGAATAAGGTGTGAGCCGATGTGTACTTTGTGAGTTTGGCCTGGCCTCAGACTGGTTTACACATCCGGTCATTCCCGTCTAAATGCCCATACTGAAGGTATGCAGCTCATCGTGGAAGTACCGGGTGGGCTCAGTCAAAAGGTCGTAATCCAAACATGGCCGCCACACTCGACCAAGGCCCAGCGAGACCTCTTTGACCAGATTGTGAACTGGATCACCCTCCTGATCAAACTGCTCGTCCGGGTCAAAGTCGATGCTGTCCTCTGAGACATTTAAGACACGGAGACTGGATCCCCGTAGCCGAGAGATCGCCACCAAGTTATGAGACCACACGGTGTAGCCTGGAATGAGACACAGGTAAGGATGAGAAAAAAAGTGTACATGGGTAATGGAATAAATATGAACTATGCTACCAAAAATGTTGTTGTCGTAAAAATTAAGCAAGTTTGGAACACAATAATTATTTTGGTATTTACCTCACCTGATTATAAAGCGCACGCCACAAAAATATATTTTTTGTCATATATTTGACAAACATAAGGTAGCGCAACTAACAATTATTTGGATGATCAGATTTTCTTCAAAACATTTTAAATTTCCTCTTTATTCAAATAATGCAGTTTGGAGGGATCGAAAAATAGCGCGCAAACCAACAGACTATCTAGAATCTAAAAACAATAAAAAAATAAAAAAGTGTGTGTCGAAAAATACATACAAAATGTTGGCAAAAAGCCTGCAAATATGTAGGGTACATTTTTAAAAAAAGAGAGAAAAAGGCAATATCGGAGGGGAATAAGAGTAACTTCGTCGGAGGTTTGTGCTTTCTATTTTTTACAATAATACAGTTCTTAAACATGTGCCCAAAGGGAGTAGGCTAAAGTCGAAGTTTTTAAGTGCCTGTCCCTGTTCCATTTGTTTTCTTTGCAGGAAAGACGTATTCAAAATTTAAAAAAAGAAAACAGAACTTTACCCCACAAAAAGAAAACTTGAAAACAAATAAATACATTTCAAACGAATATTATTGCTATTGGCACGTTATGCATTTAATATCTAAAGAAACTCTTGATCTATTAATCTTTTTTTAGCATATTTATTCAAAATACCTAAAGTATATGATTTTATTTTAAATTTATGTCAATAAGGGACATTTTTGAGGTCATCATCTAAATCTTTCCAGAAATAAATAGCTTTTGGACTGGCACAATGGCTTTTCAATATTGTGCAAGAATATTGGACCTTAAAGTTCTGGATTCCTCAGAGATGATAAGTCTCTGCTCTGTAGAAAAACAACTGTTGAATATTTCTTGCTTTGTATACCAATAATATGGATGTAAGTTACAATAGATCTTTAAATTTTAACATGTTGGGTTTTATAAACTATGTTTTTATACCTAGCCTATGCACAATCCGAGTTACTTTCTTCTATAATCGAATCAATATTTTAAATTGCTCTTATATGTATTTCCCCAAATCTATATAAAATAATTTAAGTAAGGCAAATTAATAAACAGTATATCATATAGTACGCAAGCACACATTATATAGTTTTTTTGTGTGAAATATATTAAACTACTTAGAACTGCAATGTCTGCATCTCTTTGTACATTTAATGTTTTTATATAGCACATTTAGTTCAAGTTCAGTATCTGAAAAGTGCTGGAAAAAAAAATACATTTGGATTTGGCTGTAAATGACCAGGTGCAAAATACTGTCTTGGGGAGTAATCTACCTCTCTGCCAGACTAAACGGGTACTATAAGCATGCACTCTTATTTGCATCAAACAGATTTGCTGAGAAACGCACTATTTTTACTTGTGGTGCCATAAAACACTAATTTGCATCGAGCATTCTGATAGGTTAAACAGTCTCTCCACTTCTTCACCTGTGCATCAGCGACCTCTTGGTTTAATATGCACGTGAACGTAAAACAGTTTGTAAGAAGTAGAGGGACTGTTTAACCCGCTTTTTAAACTAGCCAGCAGAACAACAATGATCAAAATATAATGAAAATACTGAATATGAAAAAGGCTTTTTTGGTACCTGGTTTGTCCCTGTTGTCTCTGTTTCTAACATAAAAATACTACTACAAAAATACTACAAAATTAAATATCAAATTTAATGCTTTTAACAGGGACCTACAATCTTATTTTACTTTCATTCTGAAATGAACTATTGCTGAAAAAAATACTAAAACACTGCTACAGTGATAACATAATACAGAAATACTACAACAGAAAAATTCAACAACATAATTTTACAAAAATAGTATAGAAATACTACAAAAGTACTACTATGGGAATAATAGATAAATAATATTATGGAAATACTTTAAAAATACTTCTACAGAAATACCACAAAACCACTCCAGTAATAGAAATACACTACTACAGCAATGTTGCGACAAATACTACACTAATACAGGAATATTACTACAGAAATGCTACAAAAACACCACTGCAGATATACAACGAAAAAACGACAAATACTCGAAAATACTACAGTAATACTGTAAAAATATTTAAAAAATTACAACTGCAGTAATGCTTTGAAACTATAAAATTTAGTGCTTAAAACTAAAACCCAATATATAATTTTGCTTTAATTGTGAGTGTTTCAAATCCATTTTGATTTAACTGATCTATTTAGAAAAAAATATAACGAAATATAAAATGTAGATGATTGCGTGTATATTTAGTCATAAATGAAAAATATTGGATAGGTCTGCACGATCGGCCCTTGGACATATTTTTGAAACCAACGCGACCTGTGACTCCAAATATTTGTCCACTCCGGATTTAACCTATCAGAATGCATTTTGCCAACAAGTGTTTCTGGCATCGTGAGTTACAAAAGTGTGACAATTAGATAAGCTCTAATGCCTTTTCGCTTGTCACTTGTACCACTGATGGTCAAACGGAAAAGTGTTGGTGGCCTACCGCCACGACCCGGGTTTGAATCCTGTTGCATACAATGTATTGCGATGATTATCTGTTGATCCATAATTGCTCAAATTTGGATGAATACGGTAAAACATGGTGTAGTGAAGCCCTCTTATATTTTCGGTATGATTTCTTCAACTGTATTATGCTGTATCTAAGGTGTACTGGGTTATAAGGCTGTTCAATTCGGGGGTTTCTACATGTGGCTTGTATTTAAAGAAAATATGAAACTTTTTAAAGGTTTCGAACCCACCGTGAATTATAAGCACTGCCAGTTGAGTACATCTCCAAGCCAACAAGACCAAGGGATCTTCATTGCGATTGAAACTGAGGTCGGAAAATTCCGGGCCGACTCTCAGTAAAAGGAAGTGTGTCAGCGTTTTGTTGTACTGCTGCGCGATGAGCTCAAGAGTAGCGTCGGTCACCGGTGTGTTGCAACTGTCCAGGTGGATGCGCTCCAGCGGAAGACTTGGCTTTAGAACTCTGAAGAGTTCTGAGCTGCTCACTTCTACCACCATAATATACACTCGTAAGTTGGCACTCACTTGTACCTGTGCAAAACCAAGAAAATTTATATAATATTAATCAACAATCATTTCCTACTAAACTCCGATGTGATTTTGTTTAGCTACTTCTAAAGCAAAGGCAATTAGTGTATTTGTTTAATTATAATGCAAACCAGTGTACACTGCACACACCTAATGTTGGATTAAAAATAAGCAACAAAAATGGTTTAACTTTTTCTCAGTTCAAACTACTAAGGAAAGTCATCGCTATGGTGACCGAACTAGTGTGATCACTTCATCGGAAAAAAGGGGCGCTTGCAAAGTTCATGCATCGTTAATGCATCAATTCAGTGTTCTTCGGATAAAATGTAATTTTGCAGGCAAGGTGACCTTGTGTTTATGGTAAGCATTGTTTATATTTTGGAGGTAACACATATGCAAAAACACCGAAGTGAAAGTTCTGCTTGAAATGCATCATTTCTCAAAAAAACATTGTTCTCAGAAGTTTTCTTGGGAACAAGTATTTTAATAAAACTAAGCAATGTTATCCTGTTAGAGAAACAATGTTAAAAGCTAAAATCATACTTTTTTTCTAATAAAAGATGGCGGGTTCAAGCTTTCTTTGGATATGTCCAAATTTTCTGTAGGCCTTCAAAAATGAGGAAAATTGTCTGATGAAGAGGGGCTCCTGTATGCTCTTTTGAGATTTAAAAAGAAAAATAATACTTAAAATGAGCTAAGTTGTTGGAAGGGGAAGCTGGTAGATAATTTAGCACATTTTTATTTTTTTTCTCCATTTAATTTTCCTTATCCATCCATTATCTGCACCGCTTATCCTCACTTGGGTTGCGGGGGTGCTGGAGCCCATTCCAGCTATCTTCGGGCAGTGGGCACCCTGAACTGGTTGTCTGCCAGTCGCAGGGCACAGAGACAGACAACTCGCTCACTCATTCACACCTAGGGACAATTTGGACCGGCTAATTAACCTGACATGCAAGTTTTGGGAATTAAGAGGAAACCAGAGTGCCCGGAGGAAACCCACGCAAGCACGGAGATAACATGCAAATTCAGCTAACGCGCTAACCATTCAGCCGCCGTGCCACCATTTTCCTTATACAGTGGAACCTCGCTAGTTCGTGATTCCACTTTTGCGGGTTCAGAGCTTTGCGGGTCTAAAAAAATATACCTTACCTTCTCAATAAAAGCATTTATTGACTTGAGCAAGCGCGAGCTTATGTCAACTGAGGACACGGTGTGGACACGCTTATTGTGAAGGGGAGGGGGAGGCCCTGACTCAATGCTTAGTCATGGTGAGTTACCGCTTTGCTCACCCCCCCTCCGTCAACTCCTCCCACCTCACCCCCTTCTTCTGTGGCGCTGTTTATCATGGAGGAACTTGGCGAGGCGATGTAAGTATACAGTGGGACCTCGGTTATCGCGGTTAATGGGGACCAAAACCACCCGCGATATGTAAAAATCCGCAAAGTAGCGGCGCACCTTTAAAAAAAAAAAAATAAAAAAAAAATAAAAATGGAACCCACGCAGGAGGTTCCCACGACCTCAGAACTGTGCCGCACACGCGCTAACCACTGCGCCGCCGTGCTGCCCGGCCTCAGCACCGAGCCCCCGACCTACCCGGAGAGTCCGGTCGCCAAGGCGAAGGCCCTCGCGGCCCGAGTAGGAGACGCCGGGCGCTGGCCTCAGCGCCGAGCGCCCGACCTACCGGGCTGAGTTGGCACTGTATACCTGTGTACGTTTTTTAAGCATTTTTGAAGGGGCGCCGCTACTTCGCAGATTTTCAGTTTTCGCGGGTGGTCTCTGTCCCTATTAACCGCGATAACCGAGGGATTACTGTAACTGCTCATATTAAGGAATGCCCATTTAGGTCGGAAAATATGTTTGAAATGTACTAAAATCATATATTTTTCATGTTGTGAGAGAGGGGAAGTATATACTGTGATTTTACATTGTTTTAAAATATTTTGTGAAATTCCAAGTATTCCAAGTGCCCATAGAGTATTTTTACCTTTGTTTGAGAACCACTAGTCTAAAAATATTAAATTTTGCTTCATGGTGAGACATCTTTAAAGGAGCTTGATAGAATTTGGACCATTTTTTTTAACTTGCGGCCACCATCCTTGCTTGTGTCATTAATGCAGCTTTTGTCAGCTCGCTCATGATGCGCGTGAAAGTACAGTAGATGTAACTTTTATTACTTTTACTATTTTCATACTACACAAAGAAACAACAAAGAAAATTGTGGGGACAAGCATGACGTCACTTTCCAGCACTCTGCCAACCCCATTCCTTCTATCGATTGTGTTCTGACCCGAACAACTTTGCTAGAAGATTAAAGCAGATAGGCGCGGTGGAAAATTAAGTATGAATGCTCCTTGAACTCAGTTGGGCAATGCTTACACATAATGTAATTAATAGAGAAAATAAATCCTTAAACTTAGCGCATAGCGCTCATTTTTGCTTGGAGTATTTAGACCTCAGCTAACCGTGTCGCTGGGAGACTTCCGACTGTTTTGTTCAAATTGCTTGCGTTTATCATCAAAAGTTGAGTGTAGTAAGTTTACCTGATGTCGTGTGCATGCGTTCCTTTTTTGTCTTTGCCTCCTTTTAGGTATGCGATAGTGACTTTTCTTTTTGTGTTTTTTGCTGCATGTATTGCAATTAATATAACATTGTCCAGATGGCAGCTCGCTTATGGGGGAGCTGCCTCATAAAGGCTTCCAGGTTAGGCCCGCTAGCAGTAGGCTAGCCTACCGTGTTAAGTATTTTTCCCCGACTGGGTTCGTGTTTGTTGCCATAATCATTTTTGTTGTTGGCTTACTGCATGTTTTTGTTCAGCCAGATTCCCGTTTTTTTCTGCCGATTGGTCCCGCTTCGCCCTCTATAATATCCGGGTAGTCTGCCGTAATCATTTGGTATATTTAAGGCTGGGTTCGTGTTTGTTGCTGCAGCAGACTGTCTTTAAAATGCATTATCTTGTAGAATAATTGGAATATGCCAATGAGATACATTATACTTATAAAATGCTAAAAACATGCACCATTTCCCCCCATTTTGTATGTTTTAGAAACTTGGTATCCCTTTTAACATAACAAACATGGAAACAAATATGTAATCGGAATGGGGCAAATGTTTTTGAAGCACAGTAACCTACTTATAATTGTGGTTGGGGATTGAGTCTTACCAAAGCCTTCCAATCCTCCTCTGTGGCTGTCCCATCTAAAGATTTGACCTTCAGGGATGTGTCACTGAGCAGCAATGAGAGACGATGTAGCGGAGTGCGCTGGGGTGATGCCAACAGGCTACAAAGCTCAGACGACAAATCAGAGAAATCGAGGGCCAGAGAATGAAGAAAAGAAAGACGATCCAATTCACTTGGTGAGATAAGTGGACCTATCAGGAAAAAAAGAAATGTTGGAGCGGTGTAAAAATGTCCCAGCAAGGATACAAGCGTGTTTTCAAGTTCGGTATACGCAATGTGTCAAGACATTTTACTCCAAAAAGTGTACATCACACAGACCAAGCTCTTTGTCCAGCAGGCTGAGATGCTGCAAAGTCTCAGAGGAAGGATTTGATAAGGATGCCAAGGTGGAGGGAGTGAGCAGACCAAGCATGAAACTGCAAGACAACCACTTAAGTTGCCTGCTGTACGACAGCAACTCCCTGAACAAGCGCTGGATCCTGCCAGAGATAAAGATTCACAATGTTATAATTAGTAACGTATCATTGCAGAAAGATTTAAAAATAAAGTCAAGCAAAAAGGGTGAGCAAATAAATACAGTCGTACCTTATTCTCCCTCTGCAGCATACTTTTCATTGTTTTAGCTTATATGCCACATGCACTTGATGTTTCCAAGCATTGTACACAGTACAATTCCAACTTGACTTTTTTCACAGCTCAATGTAAATCATGTCTGCTGTTGAACGCTCATCCGTAAGCGTCTCAACAAGACAATCGAAAAAAAAAAAAATATATATATATATAAAAGGGCTCGGAAGGTTATTGGACAATAATTATAAATACTTAATGCTTTGATTTGATATTAATTGTATAAAACAAATGCAATTTAAATTTTAATTTTGTTGATATATCTTTTGTTTAGATTTATTTTTGGTACCATCTACCTTTATTGTTAATTGCGTATATGTTTTTTACTCATTTTCATGTGTTGATTATTTCAGCAGTTACACCATCCATTTTTATTTTGTTGTATCAGGTTTATATATGAATATAAAAGGTCCTTGGTTCAAGCCCGGGTGGAAACATATGTTGGCCTGGTGGGGGATGAGCACCACCAGGCTGTACTTGTGCCCAAGACACACCGCAGGAAATTATGTCCCTAAGACCTAAACAACCATTAAGTCTCTATAGATGTGATACGTTTATTCTGTATTTAATAGTAAAATATGTAATATGTATTTATTATTCATCGGACATCATTGTTGCTATCTGCCAATCATGTTGCTGTTCTTTGATTTCCACACTCTTCAGGGGTGATCTGTTTTCGTAACCTTGATGATTTAATAAAAAGAAGGGGCTCGGAGGAAGGCTTTAGGATGGGATGGAATTTTCTTATCTGAAAGCTTCTGTTCCGTACCTCATTTGCGAAATCAAAATCCATTGATGTCTTCTCTCATTATACTAAATGTCTACTAAAGTTAAAACTTTACAAAGATGAGTAAAACTAAAGCTGGCTTTCAACGTTAGACACTCTATCGTTATTAATGCAAAAGCCTTACTCGTTGATCTTTTTGTGACCTTGGTGAATCTGGTCAAAGTTGAATATGTCAACAAGTTCCTCCGGGATGGCCGAACACGGGTCACCAAAGAGACGCAACTTCTGCAGATTCCTGAGAGAAAAATGTATGAAAAAATAAAGGACAACTTCCAGCACCTCAAAACAGGATTGCATACGGCCAGGATCCGTCCCGCGACACTGGCGGACAATGCTGCCACCGAGGGTGAGAATGGCGTACCCAGGTGTTGCCGGTTCCTTGGGAAGTTGATTGGTTGAAGGAGTGGGTAAGGATATCGGCCCATCGGGCCCTACACTCTTTTGATATAGATTTTTTTGCATGCTAGGCTCTTCCCCCACATCGACACCGACCACAATTTAGGAGTACAAGCCTCACAAATGCAGAAGTTGTTTCTTGCGTGAGGTTTTGAACACTATTGGCAGCTATAACTCCACCTAAATAGCTAATTACTTTGTATATTTTTTTGTGTACAGATTAAACTCCACACACACCAGATGCCAAATGCGTGCAACGCCACATACATAACAGGAGCAAAACGTCAGGTTTGACGGTACTTTATTCAATATTGAAAGTGTACTCACGATATTTCAACTTTTTCACCCACACATAAAAATGCTACAGTTCTCTTTCTGCCAGATTGCTGAGGTTCTCTTTGGCGTTCAAGGAACAATAACAATCATACAATTTGGTCCGTCACCGCAGCAACTGCCAATGACAAAAACACAAAGACGCCATTTCACATGTATGTTGCAATCTGGCATCTTCTCCACATTATGGTTGCTCTGGCGCTGTAGTCTAGAAATAAAGGGCTCACATTTTATGTGACATAACTCTTATTTGTTTTCTTTCAGAGCAGTAGTAAATAAGTGCTTGTGTTCAGAATCACCTTATTGGATCGTCACATTATCTGAAAACATGTGCCGTAAACACCTTGGAGCAGAGCTGAAAACCGCACAACTGAAAACGACAGGGGCACTGCGCCATTGCATCGACTCCAAATCTTCATGTGGTTAGTGCCATGTCTGCGCCGGGCTTTAGTGGTACGTTTCGGCCGCAAAATCAAAAGTGGTCCAAGCAAAGGTGCATTCATTGACTTAATCACACCTCTATGAGGTATGGATAAAAAATAGATTTCATCTATATCAGGAAGAGTCCAGCCGAGGTAAATGATTGATAATGAACGCCACTCAAAATGCATATACGTCATCACAACATAAACAGAGCGGTTAGGAGCAACACAATGGCAGCACTTTGTCTGTGTCAAACATTTTATGATGCTAGAGCAGATTTCGATGAGGAGGGACAGTTCACTATCGGAGAATTCTCAGGCGATCGTGAGGAGTCAACGCAGGGGAGCATAAAGGGAACTTGAGCTGTATTGTCTTTGTAATGTATTAAAATATGTAATTTTTTATAAAGGTTGGATGTCCCCATGTTTCTAGTGTGTCTTACTGAATAAATTGTATGCATTGTCATTGATAACAACGGAGTGAGACATTGTATGCCACAAGATTAGGCATGGCTCTCCAAGGTGAACTTGTAATAAAGACTTTAAAGGAGAAAAATAAGATAAAAGACTGCCAGGATAAAAGTATTCACAACATAGTGCCTAGATACGTGGCTCAAGATATAATAATAATATTGCAATTTAAAAAAAAAGTACATCGTACCACTGGCATGCATGTATGCAAGTATACGGATAAGAGACATCAGGATCTGGTTCACCTAATGTAATGGCTGGAAACCCCCCCCTTTTTTTTAAAATAGGTGATGTTTTCCAAAATCGGCCCTAAATAAAATTACAAGAGGATTAAACAGAAGTTAAATGCTTTTAAACTATTTCACACGAAAGTATTAGGCAACAATATAATTATATTTTACCTTTGATGCAAAAACAATGCCTTAGTTATTTGGGTGTAGAGAATTTTCACCCAGACCTAAGACAATCTATAATGAAAACCACACCTTTGCCAGGCAAAGCATCCAGTCACTATCTGTACTGTACTGACTGAACAATCAAAGTCCAGAACTGTAGTTGGTATTTTCAGATGTTCATAGCAAAAGCACTGGTATGGCTCCCAGAAAGTTTAAAAAAAATTGTATTCAAGAATTTTCCAAGTACTTCTTTATGACTATGTTTTTAAAAATGAGTTATACACGATAAAAGCCAACTCTATCGCTACTATAAGCAGTGCAGAGAAAACAAATTGACAGGAAAGGTTGCCACTATTGTGCATAGTAGGAAAACCCATTTTGTGATTGCATTACAATTCTGCAAATATTTGCTGTGCACATACAGAAGCGTACGAATGCTCACGTGCATCACACTGTACACAGAATGTTGCATGCGTATCATTGCTGAATTCAGCAAGTCATGCCCACACAATGCTTATCTGTGCAGCTTGCATTATATCTGACAACAGAAGGACAACCATCATACCTAGATAAAGCCTTGACAAAACAAACACAAATCTATGTTTGGCAGATAACAAGAGGAAAGTGTGTCAAGTGACACTTAACAAAAAGGGAATGGAAATGTGATGTTATAGTTAGTTTGCGCCCCATAGATACTGACCAGGATTACATAACTTCTAGCTAACGGGACCCATGTATTAGTGATGGGAATTCCGGCTCTTTATAGAGAACAGGCTCTCGCGGCTCGGCTCACAAAAAAGCGGGCACTTTCGGCTTCCAAACTGTTCTTCAGTTTATTTGAATAATAATTTACCAATAACTATGAAACATTGTCCACCGAATTAATGAAGAAGTAAGAGAAATCAAGAGAAAAATAGAAACGATAGGGACAAAGAGAAAGAAAGTAAGAGAGAAAAGGAGAGAAAGTAAGAAAGTGAGAGAAATAGAAAAAGAGAAAACGGATGACAGAAAGAGAACGATAGACAGATAAAAAGAGAAAAAAAGAAAGCGAGAAGGGGAAATTTAGAGACAACAAGAGGCAAACAAGAGAAATATAGAAAGAGAGAGAGAGAGAGAAAGCTAGAGGGGGGAGGAAGTGAGAAAGTGAGATAATGTAAAAGACAGAAAGAAAGAAGAAACATAAGAAAAAAAGAGGATAACGGAGAAAAAGAAGCAAGAGAGAATGCCGGAGACAGAAAGAGAAAGATAACAAGAGAGAAAGCAAGACCGAACAAGAGAAATAAAAAGGGAGAGGCAAAGAAAATTAAAGATAAAGGAGAGATGAAATGAAATGATCTGCATTTATATAGCGCTTTTCAAGTCAATAACTTCCCAAAGCGCTTTACAATGTGCTCCACATTTCCCAATAGCGGCCGCGCAGCCATGTAAGGCGCTAACCTGCTTATTGGGGGTATTGGGGGTTCAGTGTCTTACCCAAGGACACTTCAACATGTAACAAGGACGAGCCGGGATTCGAACTGGGATCCCTTGATCCCAAGACGAGCGCTCTACGTCCTGAGCTACTGCCGCCCCAAACTGAGGGAAAGCAAAGGCTAGAAGATAAAGAAAAAGAGAAGAAGAGAGGAAGAGAGACGGAATGAGAGTTTCAAAAGGAGTTGTCTGTTGATGAGGAGCCGACTCTCATCGTTCACTTAAGAGTCGGCTCATAAGGCCGTTTCGTTCTTGAACGACCCACCACTAAAGGACAACCAAGGCACCTAGGTAAGGCCTAACCAAAACAAACAAACACGAATATGTTTGATCCATATCGAGAAGAAAGTGTGTTTATGACACCTTTGTCTAACAGGGAATATAATTGTATAGTTAGTTTGCTAACCCGTAAACACTGGCGTAGATTACATAACATCTAGCTAACGTGACCCATGTATGTATTTGCTAATGGCGTCACAGCTGCTAGCTAATTAGCAAACACCAAATACACATTTAAATGTGCATAGAATGAACGGGAAATAACCTAAATGAAATTAAATCTGAAATTATCTATAATTCAAAAGTAAACTGAATGTTCAAGTCACCTGTTGTTGCGTATATTCGTGAGAACACACAAAGTCTGATCTACGTAGGTCGCCATCGCGTCTCTCCATCGCTTGGACGGTCGCAGGTCGGTGTCAGGACCAGGTCCGGGAGGAAGGTCGACCCGGGTGCAGGGAGGATCCTCGTGCATGCAACTGAGGCTGAGTTCCGTAGGGGCGAGTTCTAGTTGCAGTTCCCGCACGAAAGCGCCAAACTTCCGCATGAGGAACTCCAACCTCAGGCTCTCTTCGGAACCGCCGCCTATCCGGAGTTTGAGTTCTGTCCACAGGGCGGGATAAAAGAGGCACTCCCTCCAACGCGAGCAAACGGCCGAGGCCCGGAGCTTATCTTGGTCGGATAGAAAAGAGAAGATGTGGACGATGAGCTCGCTCGGTAAAGCCATGGCTCCGACGCCGCACAGGGCCATGGCGAGCAACGGTAAAAAGCTAGCGAGGATTTAACAGTCGCAACCTCGCAGTAACGATTGTACCGCGGCGGAAGCTGTAAGCAGCGTCGTAGCGAGCGGAAACCAGGCAGCCTCCCAGTTTTGCCTTCAATAGTATCGGACCCTACCACTCGCTTTTACCCACAAGGGAATTCAAACACAAATGACAGCTACCACGCTTATTGTAAAACTGGTACGTACTTTAAATTGTGAAGCGAATCAAGAAGTTAAGCGTTTTTTGATCCAAGAGTTTGTAATGGAGGGTGCATTTAAGAATCACACGGCGAATGTAATGGATTCGCCCTCTGTGCTTATTTTTGCCATTCCCACTGCTACCAGGGGAGGGCAGCGTTTTTCTTTTCGAACTCTGTAGAACCATGTGATCTTTATTTTGAATCTAGTGCAGGGGTGGCGAACACGTGCCTCTGGAGCCGCATGCGTCTCTTGGCCAATAAGAATGCGGCTCTTTGCCTAATCATATTTTCTATAGACTGTGGCTCTTTGCCTTGTTCCATGTAGTTTTTTGTGTGTATTGAGGGTGAAGACTTTCCTTGAAATCAACACAAGAACAATACTTGTTGTATTGTAAGAAGAGGAGTGTGTTATGGGAAATAATATGTTTTTAATTGTGTGTGTTTGTGTGTGTCTGTCATGGCAGGTCAGTGCGTGGTGTGACTCTCTGACTCTCACAGATAAAAATTCCGTCTCTTTGTGTCAAACCTGTTCACCACCCCTGATCTAGTGCCTTCGCTCACAGATATCCACAGAACATTAGGTAGGACACGCCCCTTTGAGCGGCATGCCTACTGCGTTTCTAAGCTAGTCGGGTCAAACAGTCAGACTCTTCCAGCAGATATGGACAGAGCAGAACAAATAAAAAAGGAAAGGCCGGTGTTATGCCGAGAAATGCACCCCTGCTGAGATTTGCACCCCGTAGCTACTATAAGCACTTTTACCTCGTTTTATCTCACTTTTTGGGAATGCAATGGCGAACATATAACCAAAACCACTTCGTCTTGCGTTTGTTGGGAATGTAATACAATTTAAACCATTCCGTCTTTGTATTTGTTATGAATGTAATCAAACGGTAATGTACACCGTATATAAATCACTTTTGAGAAGGTAACATGTTTACTTTGCCTTTTTCTACTCAAATCGCTCGTATTGAAACTGTTATGCACTCTACCATAAAACTTGTTATGCTGAAATGAACTGTCAAATCATCAACAGATAAACGGGAGACAAACGTGTTTGATTTCTTCTCAAACATCAATAATTGTATTTTGTATTTAACTTGAATAAACAGACATCCTGTGCCTAACATTGTCACAGCAACGGTGTCATTTTTTTTTCTAGTACAAATGATCCAACGTCAACCTAATAATGTAAATGATGCTGATGGGAGGGACCAGCCTGGCTGCCTCAAAATGCACCCCCCATCTATCTCTGGCTATGAAGGTTTTGGTTATATGTGTGCCATTACATTCCCGAAAAGTGATATAAAAGTGAGATAAAACGAGTTAAAAGTGGTTATAGTAGCGGGAGTGACGTGTGCGCGCTCCCGCTACGGGATGCAAATTTCGGCAGGGGTGCATTTCTCGGCATAACACTTGGTCATTGTGCTACCTATTGATGCACTCAAGGCCGTACCATAGAGTGGGGGTTTTTAAGGGTTATTGTTCTATCTTCGTTATTCATTATCCATTATCCGTTATCGGTCAGTTCATAATACGCTACAAAGCCTAGGAGCCGGGACACTTACTCTCAGCCAAAAGGCCAAGCTAAGGTCCTAGCCCTAAAGCCTTGCTGCGATCATTGCGAATGCACCGTTCCCGGAGGTACTGCAATACCGGGCCGATGCGTGGAGTGGACAGAGCAAGCTCTTATTCCATCTCGGCCAAAAGGCCAAGCTAAGGACCTAGCATCATAGAGTACCGGAAAGCTAGAATAACTTTTAATGGGTAAAATGTTATTGTCTCTAATAAATTCATTGTTTCATCTTGTTGTGAGCTAAAGTAACTCCAGGTCCACTTGGTGGCTTACATTGTTTCAATGTTTTTTGTTTTTTTAAATAAGGCTGCACCACATCGCCAAACTCACTTCCCTTGATTTATAAGGAGGAAGTACAAGAAAAAAATATTGTAAATCTTCCCACTCTCAGGGTTTCTATAACCGTTTTAACCACTCTTGTGGCAAGTGACTATAGTGTATATGGTCACTTCAGTAGACATCAAAACTAGAGTAATAACTTTATTTAACTTTGTTAGTTTCTTTTTTAAATATCTTTATACATACAGAGTTTATATTTTTTATTTTTAGCTTTAATTGGCAAGTGACTATCTGGTTATATATATGGTTATGTGCATATACACACACTAATATATATATATATATATATATATATATATAATGTATATGGTTGGTTGAGTGATTGGATCACTTAACCAGTAAGGATGTAGGAGCACCATTTCCTGTGGTTTGTCTTGGGCAAGTACAGCCTGGTGGCGCCACTATATTTCATTTACTTTGATTTGCAAAATGAAAATAAAACATTGTTCCAAAATGTTACACAACTTTTTAAAAAAGTATTAAAATATCCTCTTAAGACTGATTTTAATTTGAAAATATTTTTAAATGAGTTTCATGTAACGTGTTAACATTTCTCTGCAATTTTTTGTGATTTGTATACTGTAATTGTTCATCAATTGTTCTTTACAGAAGGTGTTCGTTTTTGATCACAAAAAAGCCTTATTTCGTTTTTATATTTTCAAATTAATTTTCCGTAATCGAAGCATGTGTTGACGTTGACAAAAAGGTTACCCACATGGAAATCGGTTGTAATTAGAGCAAGTTATGATTTTCTTTTAATGTAAATACGTTACCTTAACTGGGACGTTGACCCGACCAATGTGGCCGCCATGTCGGCACGCTAGTTGGCGTATCTAGTCTCCTGTACAAATCTGTGCCTTCTCTGACACACCCTCTTCACTTCAACCTCTGCAAAATAGTTGGTTGGATACCTTAACCACCAGGGTCATAGCACCATTTCCTGTGGTGTCTTGGGGAAGTACAGCCGGGCCAACATTTCCACCCTGTCTCTAACTAGGGTACTTTCAGTTGTTAGGCAAATGTGGTAATCACTGCACTACGGAAACATATGAAGTTTTATAAGAGTGTAATAGATAATTATTGTCATTGTAAAATATGAAAGGCACAACAAAATTAAAAAGAGCCATCCTGATGGTGCAAGAACATTTACAAGATAAAATACCACAGATTTAAAAAAAGGTTTACAGTAATAGAATGGAAATAAACAATATCAAATTTAAAAAATATAAAGAATTGAATTATCTCCTGTCACTAGTACGTGTTCCCTTCTAAGCATGCTAACTAACCAGTGTTTCATTTTGCAGCGTTGAGGAGAATTATAGCCTTTGGGTAGAAGCTGTTTTTTAGTCTATTAGTTCTTGACATGATGGTCCGAAGTCATCCACCTGAGGGCCCCAGTTCAAACAAGTAATGTCAGAGGTGGAAAATGTCCTTTTTAATTTTCTGGCTTCTCTTAACACAGCCAGCTCAGTACAGTTCATCAAGTGAGGGATGGAGACAGACCACAACTTTCTGTGCTGTGCTGATCACCTTCTGAACTTCAGATCTTTGGGCAGATGTGCAGCCGGTGTACCTTACACAGACACACAGTGGTGGGCTATCAGGGCCTGCAAAGCCTTCTCTCCTGGCCTAAAACAAATCTGAATCATGTGATGTTAACTATACTTTGTCTTTGAATATTTATCAAATAATTCCAAAATATCAGCTTTCTTTCATTGCGGTTGCCTCTGGTTGGGTTGCTTCCAGATGTGTGATTTCACATTTAAGCGTTTAACCAATCACATTTTAGATATTACTTGTTGCCAGGGTCAGAAATCTACCCGGAGGCCTTCCCAATCAATCCTGCAGGCATTGTGACATAAAATAAGTGTTGATAAGACTGAAATCAGATTTCGAGTTGGCAGAGCCAGGGCTTTCTAGAAGATTAAGGAAATTGTCGGCACTTTCACAAAATATGTTTGGCTAGGGGGCGGTAACAGAAGTATCACAACAAAAAAGGGAAGAAAAATATGCTTATGTCCACTGCTTGTTGAACGGACATTATCACCTCTGAATCGAACAAAAAATATATGTCTGAAATACGTCAGGATAGGCTCGATTTCCACCATTAGCTCCGACGGCCATTGAAAAAGCACTTCTTGATGGAATTAAAACGCACAGAAAATCTGTAAAACAGAGTAATTGAAATATTTTTCTGGAAAGAAAGAGAAATCCTAGATTGCAATGCATAATCCTGTTGTAAACAATGTTCACTATGTTGTTATCAATGACAGAAATAATTCTAATGCTAAAAATAGAGATATTTCGACATTCGATTCTGAAGTGAGACCCCGTGGATAGCGAATGTCATGTCATCCAGCCCCACATTCAGGATAAAATCAAAAACCCAACACAGGCTGGCTTTAGCAAAAAACATGCGTCTGATGACATTTAAATCTTATCTCTTTATGGTCAGTCCCTTAACATCTAAATTGGAATGCATCAAAATGCGTTTGTAAAATAAAATTGAATTCTTCTGCACATACATTTCATGTTCTGATTGTCATGGTCGCCTTGGCGACCGGTCTGCCCCGCCCCCTGGGCACCAGCTGAAGCAGTTCAACTAATCGCGTGTCTGCTATTTAAGGCTGGATTGTGGGCTTTGCGGGTGCTGGCTCATTATATACACATTCCCCGGTCTGTTATGCCTTGTCCTGTTTTAGTTTTAAACATTTTCCGTCTGTCATGCCCTGTCCTGTTGAGTTCGTGCCGGAGGAACTCTGTACCGTTCTGTTCTGAGTGTAAGAATGTTATTGTTTGTCTTGTCCCTGAGTTTTGGACAACTTTTATTTTGTTAAATAAAACTTATGGATCGTCACGCAATTGAGTTCTCCCTTCCTGCCTCCTGCCTCCGTTCTGGTCCGGTCACCCCTTCCACTCCACCTCGCCTCGTGACACTGATAGGTGAAGAAATTCAAGATGTTCCGTTCTTACCCGTTTTCCGGACAATACACAGTCACATTTGTATGGAATCCAAGCACAATTTATTATTTTTAGGAGGCTATTTAATGTCTTTTGATTTCTGTTTTGTTTGTTGTTGTTTTACTTTGTTTAATCACTGTGTGTTGCCGCAGGCTGGAAAACAAATTACCCGTCAAGGATAATAAAGTTCTCCTCCACCTTGACCTTGAGCATAAAAACTAATTGCTCATGAGAAGCTACACGCACATCACCACTAACCACTTATTTAACGGTTAATACAATTCACAACAAATAAAGCTGTCACTGTCATTGAACTTCCAGCCAATAACTTAATAGCATTGAAAAAAATGAGTCATACCAGATTGGTATTTTTTCACAATCGGTTCCCTAATACTGTATTTAGTGTGAACAAATTTCAATCCATTAATTAAGAAAGAAAAAAACATTAATAAATTAAATTGCGTGCCTTTTCATACAAAATAAGTGACTTTTGACCCGAAATATTCTTTAAAAAATTGTCTTGGTGCTCTATGCTAGCTGGTGCCAATTAATGTTTCTTGCTAATCTAGCAGTGGTATGCCAGCGCCTGCAAGGCCTTCTCTGCTGGCCTAATTTTTTTTTGAATCGTGATGTTAATTATATCTTGTCCTTCAATACTCCATGAGGAGTTTGCATGTTCTTTTCATGCATGCGTGGGTTTCTTCTGGGCACTTTGTGTCAGGCAGGATGTAATTAAAACTGAGATCACTTGCACTCGTTTCTTGGTTTTTATTGGAAGGAAGGAATGACAAGACGTGAATCTTCGATCCGTTGTTTGACGGATTGTCGAGACTTGACAGGCGGGTGAAGGCTTGGCGGGAATGGTTGCGGACAGGCGTAGTCGTCGTGTTGTTGGTTGGGGCTGGACAAGAAGGGCGTCGTTGTGTTCGGAAGAGAGATCAGGAGTCAGGCGGGCAGGGCAGGTCGTAGGCAGATTCGGAAACGGGTCGGCAACGGAGATCAGGTAGAACAACAGGAGGCAGGCAAAGAGTCGGAGGTACGGGCTTTCTGAGCAAATGGCAACAGATCGCATAGTACAATCGAACAAAGTGTTACCGGAAGCTGGGGATTTAAATATACAGGGTGCGCCAATCAGCTGTCCTGGCTGTTGGCGCCAAATCCTGAACACAGGTGTTCCCGATCCGGGTGATTGTGACACTTTGTTTTTTCCACATTAAAAAAACATGCATATATGGTTGATCAGCCGGTCCAAATTGTCCCTAGGTGCGAATGACTGAGTGAGTTGTCTGTTTCTGTGTGCCCTGCGACTGGCTGCCCACTTCCTGTCGATGGCTGGGTTGGGCTCCGGCACGCTCACGACTCCACTGATGATAAGAAAATGGATGGAAATAGATACTTATTAAATAATTAAACATTTTCTGTCAGGTTTATTTTATTGCTTTCCCACTCTCTGTGCTGCTTACACATGTGTGCTTACATACAGTATTTAAGCATTTAACGGATCACATTTAGCCATTACTTGCTGCCCGGCTCAGAAATCTTGCCGAAGGCCTTCACAAACAGTTCTGAAGACCCTGTAGCATAACATTGGTGTCAAATATGCTGTTGGTTTAGCCAATCATGTTTTGAGTTGGCTAGCGGGCGTTCACGAACCTCAAAAACTGCTGCCAGAAATACGACAGTAAAGGCTCGACTATTAGCATTAGCATTGATCACGATAGAAAATAACCTCTTGATGGAACTGAAACGCACAGAAAATCTGTTCGACAGATTAAATGAAATCTTGAAAAAAGGAGGATGGATTTCGAGCACAAGTGGAAATGTTTTTTTGTGAATAGATTTGGCTATATTCCTAAATAATGTGCAATTTTATGAGGTTATTATTGATGATTTATTTATATGTGACGCAGGTGTAGCTGCAGTAAATATTTTATAGCCATACAATTGCTATTGAGGGTTGCATTTATTCAGCCCACTGAAGGCCTAGGTGTGAAATACGCAGCCCGCCTCTGAAATCTAATACAGATTTTCAGGAGGCAGACCAAAGAGCTGACACATGAACTAAGTGACTATATTTTATCAGGGCTAAAGATTATTGACAAAAAGCGCACCTCACAGGGAAGGAGCGGAGAAAACGATCAACAGAAAACACAGTCTGGAAAAAACGCCTGGAAGAGTTCAGGAAGTCTAGGTTTGATCAAAGACAGATACCAAGGGTTCCAGAAACTTACACAGACAGGGATATCATAAAGGGCCAGCAATGATCAACAGCGTTGAATGTAGGCACGGTCCTTAAATACCTCTCCCCTGTTTCGAGTCCTGTGCGGTTAATGATCAACAGGTTTGTGGTCCTCCAGTCTGTCTGCCTATTGGCATCCCTTTGAGGACAATGGTGTGCTGGACATTTAATTTTGATTCCTTGTAGACCGCTCTTTGGAGGAATATGTCCCACCGGCATGCCTCATAAGACCACAGGGACGAGTCAGAATATACCAGTGCGAAAATGAGCAAAATGTCTGGTCTGACCCCATATGACCGCTATATAACGGATGAAATATTTGGTGTTTTTTTTTATTTTTGTTTGTTTTAATTGTGTGTTTGACTTGGTCTAAAATTTGATTTAAAAATGCATTGAAAAAGTCTTAAAAAGTCTCTAATGTAATTTTTGTTAAGCTGTAGGAACCCTGAAAGGAGATCTCCAATTTTATTTTGATTTTCCTCATCCCAAAGTTCTTGAATTTTTCCTTGTCCTCATGTACTTGTAGCTTCCAGATGGATAGTGTCATATTAGTCTATATTTTGCAATAATCTGTGGTCTGTGCAGCCCCTTGAGACTCCTTGTGATTAAGGGCTATACAAATAAACATGACTTGACTTGACTTGGCATGAATGGACATAGGCTGGAGCTTGCAAAGAAGAGGCCGATGGGGAGAATGTGAAAGAGGGACGAAATCTGTCAGGATAAGGGGCTGATCTTGGATTTGTCACAAAGAAGACGTTAAGATTGATAGATGTCTTTACATGTGACTAAAGAGACTTGAACAAACACTTCAAAAAAGGCATTTTGACAATGCATACTGTATGATCAAGATTGTTACAAAAGAGTGAAGGATTCCTCTACAAAAACACACAATAGAGACAACAGGTGTATTATTTCCTTAGGTTTCATTGTTTGAAAGAAAAAAATAATTCATGAAAATAAAAATACAATGACAAAAAACTTTCAAACTATTGTAAAATGATTCATATATTTTTAAACGTTTTGCAAATATCTGTCGTAAATGGCATGGCAGTGAGAACTGAGGAAATCGAAAGCTAAAAATGTTACTATGGTTCTATGAGTCCCGTATGACTGCGAGGCGGTGCTTTATCCGCTGAGTTACCTTTGCGTATGTACAGTTCGAGGAATGCATACCAAAACTAATTCATTCATCATACCTTGGGTCCAGGAATGTTTATAAATTTAAGTCTCACCACAAGTTTGTTTCCTTCAAAATCATACAGCGTGAACACGACAATTCAGAGTGGCAAGATGCTCTGGCAGACGTACGGGACTCATAGAACCATAGTTAAATGTAAATGGTTTGCAATTATACAGCGCTTTTCAAGTCCCTGAAGACCTTCTAAAGCGCTTTATAATGTGCTGCAGTGTCAGCCATGCATGTCAGAAACCGAACAGACGGAGGACCCAGACGCGTCACGTTTTCACACAAGCTTTATTTTACGGGAATGGGGCAGAAAGAAGTGAGACAGAGGAGTCAGAGGCAGACGAGATCGAAACCGAACAGGACAGATGGGATTGATACAGGATACTGGAGCAACACACTGGACAGGACGGGACACACGGGACCGATACCAGATACTGGAGTAAGATACCAAACGGGACAGATGGGATTGATACTGGATACCGGAGCAAGAGACCCGACAGGACGAGACAAACGGGATTGATACCGCAACATACTTGAATTTAAATGTTATAACTGAATTTTATATGTTATATCACTTTAAGTTAAATGGTTTAGTTCAATGGTTCACCCCCCTACCTGCTCCTATTTTGCAGGGCCTTGGGCGAAATACTTGGATTAAAATGTTAGAATTTAATTCTACATGTTATATCACTTTAAGAGGAATAAAAAGAAAAAAAAACAAGCTTTTAACCAGCCAGACACTCTGGGCGCTCAGCACTCCCGAACCGCTAAACCTAAAATTGTCCATGTCTATTAGCAATAGAATAAAATAAAATTTATCTCTAATGTCTTGATTTCATCGCTGTTTCAAACTACACAAAATCAATTGACCGCTGCACCCTGCCGAGCATTTTACAGTTGACGTTGACCACTAAACGTATCATCCAATTTGTTTTGCTCTACAAAGGTTAAATCTGATCTTAGATAACCGACTGATCTGGTTAGATGCAGAGAGCAGGATCCTGTCATCATCAAAGAGCTTTGACCTTATTCTTTGAGGAGTCTTTGCCTTCATTCGGCTGTCTGGGTGTGAAACTTCCCCCGGAATTAAAAGTGCACAACTGCTAAAGTCTGGCTCTAGACATTGAATGACAATCTGCAGGGGAGACATGCCAACACTGTTAATAGCATCAATTGTATTACAGAGCCCTATTCATTTTACCACCTGCAGCTGCTTCAGCCCTCATCTTAATACCCTAATGAATCATACATTAATCCCTAGTAGGAGGCTAAGTGCCCCTCAGTTGATAAATTCACAGAAAATAATACATAACTCGTGAAATTGCATGCAGGAATTCAAATGCAAGTCAGGAGTAAAACACTGGATGGCGGCAGAGCTCCATTCATTGTGATAAAACAAGGCACCAATCGAGTTGGAAAATATTGTTCAATTACTCACTGTAACATTGGACACGTTTAAACATACAGCTATATTTTAGCGTGAAGATGATGCCAGTTATTTATTTTGGATTCTTTTTATAATGTTTTGTTTCTTAATGTATGAATAGCAGAAAGAAATAGTGCACCACTGTCAATAAACATGCTCATCGATGTATTGTATTTTCTTACTTTACTTTTCTCTTGGAAAATCTAACATCTACCTTAGAAATATATGCATATATGCAAGTATCTATTGCAGTATCATCTTTATTGCAATACACACACACATACATACATACATACATACATACATACATATATATATATATATATATATATATACATATACATAAATTGAAGAAGATAAGTATTTGAACACTGCTATTTTGCCTTTTCTCCCACTTAAAAATCATGCAGGGGTCTGAAATGTTAATCATAGGTGCATGTACCAGCTCAGTAGCCTAGATGGTAAGGCGCCCGCTTTGAGACTGGGAGGTCGGTGGTTCGCGCCCCGGCCGAGTCATTCCTAAGACTTAAAAAGTGATCGGCGGCGCCCTCTGTTGGCTGCGGCTGCATCGGCTCGCTACAACGGGTCAGGTGCAATCGATATTTCGTTCTGTGTACATTGTTACACAGAATGACAATACAAGGAAATTATTATTATTATTATTATTATTATGTCCACTGTGAGAGAGATAAACTAAAAAGAAAATCCAGAAATCACAATGCATGATTTTCTTAACGATTTATTTGTCTGATATAGCTCCAAATAAGTATTTGAACACTTGAGAAAATTAATGTTAATATTTGGTACAGTAGCCTTTGTTTGCTATTACAGAGGTCAAACGTTTCCTGTAGTCTTTCACCAGGTTTGCACACACTGCAGGAGGGATCTTGGCCCACTCCTGCATCAGTCAGGTTTCTGGACTGTCGCTGAGAAACATGGAGACAGTCACTACCCATCTTCAATTCTCTGACTGAGAGAAGGAGGTTGTTCCCCAAAACGGTCCCAGTCATCCTCTCTTCAATGCAGCTCACTCGTCCTGTCCAATACGCAGAAAAAACACCCCCAAAGCATGATGCTACCACCCCCATGCTTTACCGTATGGATGGTGCTCTTCAGATTCATTCTTCTTCCTCCAAACACGCTTCGTGGATTTTTGGTCTCTTTTGACCACAAAAATGTCTCCCATGACTCCGCCGTACCATCCAAATGGTCATATGCAAACTTAAGACAGGCCTTGACATGTGCTGGTTTAAGCAGGGGAACCTTTCGTGCAATACATGACTTCAAATCATGACGACTTAGTGTATTACCTACAATAACCTAGGAAACCTGCTTGCCTCCCTGCTTGGCGTTCAGCATTAGGGGTTGGAATTGGGGGGTTTGGTCACCTAATGACTCCCAACACCTTAGTTGGGTTGAGCGAGGGGGCTGGGAATCCCCTCCTCTGAATCAATCTCCCCAAAAGAGTCAGAAATGACTCTGTCCACCTCCCACTAGGGGGATATGGCTGTGGTATATAATATAATATAATATAATAAACCTAGGAAACGGTGGTCCCAGCTCTTTTTAGGTCATTGACCATCTGCTGTCGAGTAAATGCGGTCTGCTTCCTCACCTTTCTTACACACGAGGTAATATCTTGCATGGGGCTCCACTCTGAGATCAACCGTCGTGTTTAGCTTCTTCCCTTTTCTAATGATTGCTCCAACAGTGGACCTTTTTTTCACCAAGCTGCTTGACAATTGCTCCGTCGCACTTTCCAGCCTTGTGGAGGTGTACAATTTTGTCTCTGGTTTCTTTAGACAGCTCTTTGGTCTTCACCATGTTACAAGTTAAAGTCTTGATGATTGTATGGGGCGGACAGGTGTCTTTATGCAGCTAACGACCTCACAGAGGTGCATCTGATTCAGGATAATACATGAAGTGCAGGTGGACTTCTAATGGGTGGACTAACAGGTCTTTCAGGGTCAGAAATCTAAATGATACACAGGTGTTCAAATACTTATTTGCAGCTATATCACAAAAATAATAAAAAAAAAAATCATGTATTGTGATTTTGGGATTTTTCTTTTTAGTTTATCCCTCTCACTGTCATGGCCAGCATGGTCGCCGTGGTGACCGGCTGGCCCCGCCCCCTGGGCACCAGCTGAAGCAGATCAGCTAATTGCGTGTGTGCTACTTAAGGGTGGGTTGTGGGTTTTGCGGGGGCTGGCTCATTGCATTTTCTGTTTTGCATTTTCTGTTTTGCATTTCTGTTTGCTTTTTCTGTCTGCATCTCCCGTTCTGTTTTGCTCGGTCCTGTTTTGTTTGAGTCGGAAGAAACCTGTGTTTGCACGTTTTTAGTTAAAGCCTGTTTGTTCTGTCTTGTCCCTGAGTTTTGGACGACTTTTATTTTGGTAAATAAAAGTTTTGATCGTCGACGCAATTGAGTTCTCCTTCCTGCCTCCTGCCCCCGTTCTGGTCCGGTCTACCTCGTGACACTCACAGTGGACATGCACCTACAATGACAATTTCAGACCCCTCCATGATTTCTAAGTGGGAGAAATAGTAAAATAGCTGGGTGTTCAAATACTCATTTTCTTCACTGTATATTCAACCCGGTCTGCGTGTATTGAAGCCCGGCTCAGCCCGGTCCGATTTGTGCCACAAGGCCAAAAGAAAACCCAAATTTGCATACTTTGGGTCCGGTCAGGCTGGGTTCGGGCTGTTGGCCTAGGATCTTATCTGTAGCTTCTATACATCCCACATGTAAGACTTATTTTGTTAAGTAACCTGGTTATAGAGGGTATGCCACCCTTGTACTTTTAAATAGAGCAGTACAGTCAGTAACTGGCTGCCACTGGGGTGGGAAGTTAGTTGTACAGTTCAGCGGCTTTCCTTCTTAGCTGTTTTATTAACTAATTTTGTTTGGCATACTTCCTCGAGTCCCTTGGCCTGGTTTTGTAACTCCAATGTTACTCAATACAGCTACTTTTTCGTTACACCCTTACCTTGTTTGACTCAGTTCAGGCTCCCATTTTTCCGTTTTGAGTTATTTCTGTCTGTATTTTCAACCTGGTTATCGTGGGCTTATGAGTTGTAAAAATGTAATTTTGTGGAATTGCCACAGGAGCAGACTACTTTACCACAAAAATTACAATGGGCATTGTCCTTTTTTTTAGCTGATGGAAAATGGCTGGTAGGATCCTGCAGCAGGAACCGTAGGAAGAGGGCCAAATATCATGTCAGCCATAAACTTTAAGAGCAGCCAAAGACTCTTGGTGAGAGACAACGGTTGGGTCATGTACAGTGAAAAGCGATGCCTTGAGGAAGTTGGTGATGGAGTGAAGTATTGATCCCAGGACAATAATATCGATCCGATCCAAATACTTGCTTAGTATCGAAAACATATTTGGATAGACACGCGCCCCCCTTCTTCAGTCACAAGCTTTTAAGCTCCAATTATTATATTCAATGTAGTCATGGTGTTGGAGAGGTTGAGTCAATCAATCTCAGTTGACAGACTATAAACTATTACATTGCGAGATGATTGCATCACACCACATATCACTAAAAGGGAACTAATAAATAATGAGAGGAACTGAGCCAATACACCATCACATAATTTCAAATATGATCATTTACTATTCGGTAAATCATTGTGAAAGGTGAATATGACAAGCCAGGGGTTTCATCGAGTTTAACATTAGTTTTTCTACTGCCACTATGCAAACTTCATACCGAGTTTTCAAAGTCTGCTCTTGAAGTCGTAACCGGGGACACGGACGAGATTATCAGAGTGCAATAAAAAGCAATGTCACAGTATAGGTCAGCGTAGTGGAGTAAGTAATCTAAGTGACAGACTTACAGAGAAGCACAGAAATGAATCGACAATAAACTTGCAAGTATCAAGAGGATTGCCCTCATCAGATTTTACGCACTTAAACAGAAGCAACTATCATTGCTTCAGGTCCTGCACAGGAATTATTTGTATTAAATAAACTATGATTTTATAACACTCAATAACCTTGGGCAATATACTGTGACCTTGAACTCTTTGGAAGTAATTATTCCATGGTCTGAGTGTACCTTATCAGATTGCGAGATAAATATTTTATGTAGTTGAATAATTGAAGATGTCAACTCCCATAATGCAATTGTGCCCTTCGCGTTAGGTTTGTGACTACAGCAGGACACAACCACGGATAATCTTGTCATACTGCTAAGAAGGTTCTAATTATTTGGCAACTGCTTTTAAGATTTAAATAAATGTAAAAAAAAAACAGTACAAGTTTATATTTTAAATAGATTAGAGTTATTGACAAAGTCATAAATTGACTCTTGCTGTCTATGAATCCACTTAACCTCCTGGTGAATTTGTATTTTTGTAGAAACAAAACAACGTAACAATTTTTCCGGGCTTTAATCAACGCAGGATCATAAGGCGCACCGGACAAAATAAGGTGTATGGAAATACGACCTAGGTTTACATTGAAAATAAATACATTTATATTGAAATAAATTATTTCATAGAACATACCTTAACAATTTTGACATCTGTTTTCACCGCTAAAATAAAGTTAAGTAACAAACATATATTTATGAGCAGCACGGTGGCGCAGTGGTTAGCACGTGTGCGGCACAGTTCTGGGGTCATGAGATCGAATCTCCTGTGTGGAGTTTGCATGTTCTCCCCATGCTTGCGTGGGTTTCCTCCCACATTCCAAAAACATGCTTGTCAAGTTAATTGGCTGGTCCAACTTGTACCTAGGTGTGAATGAGCGAGGGAATTGTCTGTCCCTGTGTGCCCTACGACTGGCTGGCAACCAGTTCAGGGTGTCCCCTGCCCATTGCCCGAAGATAGCTGGGATGGGCTCCAGCACCCTACTGAGGATAAGCTGTGCAGATGGATGGATATATATTTATTGCGTGGGTTTCCTCCGAGCACTCAAATTTCCTCTCACATCCCAAAAACATGCATGTTAGGTTAGTTGGCCGGTCCAAATTGACCCTAGGTGTGAATGAGCGAGTGAGTTATTTGTCTATGTGTGCCCTGCGACTGGCTGGCAACCAGTTCAGGGTGTCCCCTGCTCACTGCCCGAAGATAGCTGGGATGGGCTCCAGCTCCCCCGCGACCCTGCTGATGATAAGCGGTGCAGATAATGGATGGATTGTTTTTGTAAAGGCGTTAAAGCTAATGAGCTATGCTTCTGCTCACTCCTTGGTGAATGTGTATTTTGTTTTTTCTCCCTTTATTTTCTGGTTTATGTAGCTTGCTCATTTTGTTTTCTATCTCAACATGTTTTGGTTTTGAGAAATTATTTTGCAATAATAATGAAGCCTTGCAGTACTTGTAATGCATATTCAGAAGAAATGACAACAACAACCTGTCATGACTGTTTTGAGTATATGAGAGAACCCCCTCCCTTTTATTCCTGCTACAGAGACTTCTCCCCTTTGCATTCAATCTTCAGACCCTACCACCACAAGGCAACCCTTTGTTCTAACTGGTTGGTTCACTATCATATGATTTGTACCTGGAGAAAACCCAGGCAGGCACAGGGAGATAATGCAAATTTCTCGTAGCTGGACTAAAAAACAGGCACCTCTGCACTGTGAGGCAGACGTGCTATGCAGTAATCCACCATGCCGCCAAATCAACAACCACGGCAGACGATCATGAAACACACGTACGATCATGAAATTGCACATTCATGGAAGACAAACACTTGTTTATTTTGTAACCTACAGAACAGCCAACATCGAATCACATACAACAGGATTCACAACATGTACTCCTTGGCTTGGTCAATCACTCTAACATTGTGCTTGTGTGTCTTAATTATTTCTTTATTCGTTTCAAATGTCATCTTCATTATGAATTGAGCTGATGGTGGTGAGCTGTCACGAATGGTGACAGGTCCCTGGTGGTAGCCTCTAACACTGCTGATAAATGGATTTTCCTTTGCAAAGCGAGCAAGTTAAAAGAAAAACCCCAAGTTTCAAAATTCTTTTGTGTACGGGTTCTAGTATAAACTACTAATAGATATGTCCATGGTATTTAGAAAAGATTGGATTTGATAATATTTGCTGTTCTGGTTTGAAGTAGCTACTGACTAATGCTTAAGTTTATTCATTGACTAAAACAGATCTGTATTTCGTGAATAAATGGCAGGACAACTTCTTAGTTTGTATTTTTCAAGTCATGTTTTAGGTGTAACTTGTCTTTTGTGAAGATGTACCCACGTGAAGCAATAGTAGAAGTTGAAATACCTTCAATTTTTGTTTTTATTTGAAACTATGTATAGAACGAGCTAATTTGTAATGTTGTAGGGTAATCAAACATAGGAGACATTGTTTTAAAAAAGTGTGTTGCAGCATTAGTTTTCAAAATTCTGTTTGCTGAGATGTAAATAAAGTGAAGGGAGCTAGGGGAGTGGAGATCCCCTCATCCCTATCTCTACAGCAAAATCTCGCGAATCCTAGATATAGGGTCAATAAATATGAGAGGATGTGGAAGTAAAGCGACTGAGTGGAAGAAATGGGAGATCGGAAAGATGATGACTAAAAGGAAGGTTAATGTTTTAGCCTTGAGTGAAACAAAGATGAAAGGAAGGGGTGTTATTACAGCTTGGAGGTAAGTATGGTAGAAAGTCTGGAGTTACGGGTGGACATGCTAGAGAAGGAGTGGCTGTGCTTGTGAGTGAGAAAGCAAAGGAAAAACTGGTGGAGTGGAGATATCTTCAAGATTGATGTGGGTGCGATTAAAGTGGGGTGTAGAAGTATGGATGTGATAAGTGCTTATGGACCTGGTTCAGAATGAAGTGCTGAGGAGAGAGAGAGAGGAGTTCCGTAAGGATTTGTCAGAATGTGTGGCAAGTGCGAAAGAGGGGTGAAAAGTGGTAATACTAGGTGACTTGAATGCTAGAGTGGGTGATGGAATGGTTGAAAATGTGGCTGGTAGATATGGAGTACCAGGAAGAAATGAGAGTGTGAAGAAGTTGATTGAGTTATGTGTGGAAAATGAGTTGGTGATTGCAAATACATTGTATAAAAAGAGGGACGTGAATAAGAATACTTTTGTCAGAGAGGATGATGGTGAGATGGTGGACAGAGCATTGATGGATTTTGTGGTGGTTAGCAAAGGGATGTTAAGTAGATTGTTGATGTGCATGTTTACAGAGGGGAAATGAGTGGTATGTCTGGTAATTTTTACGTGGAAGGAAAACTGAGAATAGATGGATAATGGAGGGCTAGTCAAGGAAGAGTGTGAGGGAAAAGGTGAAAATGTCAGAACTGAATAAGGCAGAAAAGGAGAGAGAGAGTTTAAAGAGAGTATAAACAGATTAGTTGAAGAAAATTGGAGAGTGTGTAAATGGAATGGAAGTGGTTTAAAGAGGAATTGTTGCGAAAGAAATGTGTGGAATGGGAAAAGTTGGTCGAGGTATTAGGAAAGGAAGTGAATGGTAGAATGATGAGGTCTCAGAGGCTGTGACAGAGAAGAGCTGTGCCTTTGAGGAGTGGCTGCAAGATAAGAGTGGTAATGCGAAAGAAATGTATAAAGTGAAAAAACGGTTGGTAAAGCAGTAGTGGAAGCAGCAAAAAGGAAAGCAAATGATGAATGGTGTCGAAAGATAGGAGTGAACTTTGAGGAAAGGAGAAAAGTGTTCTGGAAAGAGGTGGAAAGAGGTGAAAAGTGTCTGAAAGAGCGAGTTTCGGAAGGAAGAGAAAGTGAAAGATCGGGACGGTAGATTGCTGGTTAGTGGTAGCGTAGTCAAGACGAGCTGGGCAGAGTTTTAAGGAGTTGCTGAATGTGGAGGATGTGTCCCATCTCATCTTGGAGGGATGAAAGCATGACTAACTTGGGTGCCGAGGTGCTTAACTTGTTTGGGTGTTTGGGCAATTGGGTTGGCCATGGTCAAATTTTTGTTTTTTTGCTTCTTTTTCCTTTTTTTCTTTTCTTTGATTTTGTGTATTTGTTTGTCTTACTGTCGGTCAAGGGGTATGACCAGGGTAGATAGATAGATAGATACATAGATAGATAGATAGATAGATAGATAGATAGATAGATAGAAAGAGATGTTAATTAATTTATTACCTCATTTACTGATGATTGTTAAAAACATCCAAGATTTTTTTTACACTAAGCTGGCATTAAAAGCTAATTGATACAATTGTGTGAATGATATACATTTTTTGAATAGTTCTGAATCTGATTTGCTGTATAAGGTGGCATTAGCTCAGGAGGAAGACCACTCGGCTTGGGATCAAGAGATCGCAGGTTCGATTCCTCCGTGTTATATGTTGAAGTGTCCTTGGGCAAGACACTGAAACCCTAATGCCCCCAACAAGCAGGTTGGCGCCTTGCATGGCTGCACGGCCACTATTGGTGTGTGAGTGTGTGTGTGAATGGGTAAGTATGAAGCACATTGTAAAGCGCTTTGAGAAGTCTTCATTGACTTGAAAAGCGCTATATAAATGCAGACCATTTACCATCTGTATAACAATTTTGGTTCAAAATATTTTGACCTTTGCTGTTTCCCACATATCTTTCATGATCAAAGCTCAAACAGAATGTCAGAACTGTGAGACAGACTCTTTTACTGTCTTCCAACCAAAATGTTATTGTATGATTAAGTGGAGAGGGTACTTTTGTTTAGTTTAATTTTATGAACGTTATAAGATCAAGACATTACATTTTTTAATGCCTAACGGTTCCTCCCTCTAGAGTACAACTGAGGTTGTAAAACAAATGTTTTTCCCTTCAAATTAATATTTCTTAAAAGAACTATGACATGCGTGGTTTTCTTCAAGCATAACGGAAATAATGGGTATTGATAGGATTTGTAATCATTTGGAGATGGGTTTAAATTGTCAACACGGATGCAACAAAAGCAGTGGGCTTTACCCAATAAGCTCGTTAATGACTTTACACATTTTAAAGGTAATATTACTTTAATGAAATTACCATGCCAGTTGCCATGCCGTAAAAAAAGTCAGTGGGCTGCCTGTTATCTGGGCTCCTGGCCAAACAACTGCTGTCTGTTGTAGGGAGAATTAAATCGTATTTATTGGGTTTAGAATCTGATCCGGTGCTCATGATTTCCTGCCAATCACGTCTTGGCCAGCAGCAGAAGGCCTTTGGGGGCAAACGAACGATCTAAATATGCCAACCCGTTAGCCCTTGCACCCCAGGAAGGGGTAAATCCCATTGTTGGGTGCCAACCCTTAGGGTCCCTCGTCTGGCAGCAAAAGAGAGTGAGGGGTAGGAGCATACACCTTTTATAGCCAACGTGACTTGAATCCACCCAAGAGGTCGAGAGGAGAGGGAAGGCAGTCCGTCCCCCATGTGCCCCTCCCTTGTGTGCCTGTTTGGTATTGCACACAGAAATTATGTGATTTAAAAAAAAGGAAACCTCATAATTTAGTTGCCAATGGTTAGTTTTCTACCAAGCCTTCCTTGGTAAGGTCCCAAAACCAATCATCAGGAATCATCAAACATTGGCTTGTCATTAAACGAGAACCCAGGCATAGTAATTTTATTTAAAGTGGAAAATTTTGTCAGTCAGCTCCAGTAATTCAATCATATGATAGTGAACCAACCAGTTAGAACAAAGGGTTGCCTTGTGGTGGTAGGGTCTGCAGATTGAATGCAAAGGGGAGAAGTCTCTGTAGCAGGAATGAAAGGGGGGGTTCTGTAACCAGTCAGTCATTATTGTTACACTGTATAGCTTGTTGTCTAACAATGTACCTGAATAAAGGTTCACATTTCTTTAATGTGCAAAAATCCAAACCAAAACATACATATAAATTTATTAAATAATAGTAACACCACCATCACATTTAGTGAATCTCAATTTATCAAATTCTGTACTTTAGAAATCTTTCCTTGTAACAGAAAACATGCGCAATAAAATGATGTGGCCCACAAGACAATGTTGAGATTACACAAGAGCAATGACCTGCAGTTTTAAATATGACCACTGTCGCCAAAGTCAGGTGCCACTCGCAATTCACCCACTGGTGCTGTATTTGCTGAAAACCATGAATCAACCGGAGAACATTTAATATGTTACTTTACTTAAAAAAATCTAAGAAATGTGCTGTTTGAGGCAATGCAAAAAGTATAAAATTGAAAAAAAAAGCACCTTTGCAGAAGAAAAAATAAAACAGAAAGACTTTTAAGTAATTAAATCAATCATTTATTCTAAATGTGTGTTGTATGCTATTTTTGTCATTTTCAGTTTGCATGAACCTGAACTAAATGAACTGTTCGATAAATTGCTGCCTCTTTATGTTGTGTTAACGGAATCCCCCATGTTGGAAGTCTATTTTTTTCTTTCTATCAATGCTATCATAGCTCTAGAGGATATGAGTCAAAATAGCCAAATTTGATACACATTTTTTCAAGTCCCTTGTGCGATGAATATTTTGAAACACATCTGCATAATTGTGGGGAGGAACACAACACTTCGTTACCTAGTTAGATTTTTTTTTTCTTTTTAAACACCTTTAAAATCTTTGCATGGCTCAACGACCACAATCTCTTTGTGTGTGTGAGTTTTTATGCTTTTTAGTTTAAGAGGAGTACCCTACGTTGCTCACAGGTTTTCATTTGTCAGCTAACGTGTCTCTTTGTGCACTCTGGTAGGCTGGTGATGAGTCTCTGGTGTTTGCAGCAGCCGTCTGCACAAAAACATCTGGTTTGGCCTCAAGCTCAACAATGACTGAAAGTAGTGGAAAATGGATGGCTGTATTATGGCAGTTTCATGAACTGACAACCCTTTCCTTGATCCAAAGGGTGTCGTTTAACTCCTTATGCCTTTGGGAACACATAACAGCCTTGGGGCGTCTAAGCATTGCGAGCAACCGACAACCATGTGCTGCCAAGTTTTATTGCCGGAATAGGTCAAACAATGCATTGGTCATGTCTGCCGTGATGCTGTACTGCACCAAAAATCAAAGTAGGGAAAACATTTAACAGTAGCTTGAGACGTGGAGGTAATGTATAAGAAAGTGAGAACAACAGAATACTCTCCTGTTCTGCCAACAACAGGGCCCTTAAGGGAAAGTCCCAGCAAAGACTACTTCCTGAGAGTGCTCAGAAACTACAACCTGGAACATGAGTTGCTGATGTCCTACAAAGCCACAGTGCAGAGCATAATGGCATATGTCATGTTTTTCAATCAGGCACAAAAGGTGAAGTGTTCTTTCTCACAATCATGCATGCTGGGGAAAATTTATTCTCAAAGTTGACCGATTTGTGCCGTATGTTGTAGAGCTGTGACGTCACCGCCTCCGAACAACGGCGCGTCCCGTTAAAAAACAGGTGGTGATTGTATTAAACAGCGATTGCATAGCGCTCATTTCTGCTAGAAGAAATTGTAACTTTCCTTACCGTGTCATTGGGGGACTTCTGACTATTTTGTCTGAGTTGTGTGCTTTGATCATCAAAAAATCCATGAGGCAAGTTTACCTTACGTCATGTATATCGTGCGTTCCTTTTTTGCCTTTGTATCCTTTTAGGTAGGGGATTGTGACTTTTCTTGTTTTTTGCTGCGTGTCTTGCAATTGGTATAAAATTGTCCAGGTCCCCTAAGTGTCCAGGCTCCCAAAGGCTTCCAATTTTGTTTGGTCCAGATTAGCCCCGTTAGCAGTCGGGTTGCTGGCTACCCTGCTGTGCCAATTGATTTTCCCCGGCTGAGTTTGTGTTTGTTGCCGTGGCCGTTGTTTGTTGTTGGCTCATGAATGATCCTGGCGGCTTACTGCATGTTTTTGGTCGGGCAGCCTCCCGTTGTTTTGACTCCTGAAGACTTTCACTCGCCAGACGTCAACTGCGTCTCATACAACCTCCTTCTTCAGTTCCTTCCTCGCACCAACCTTCTTCTCCAGTTATCTGTTCATCCCATAATCGTCCACTGAAGCCCTTCTCTTTAAAGGTAGTTCAAATCTCCACTTCAAGATATTTCTTCACCCCAAGACCCATTCTCTAGTTTCCCTTACAAGTCTCCCTCTAAAGATCTCCTCCTCAGCAGTCTTGTTCCCACACCCCTTTCTCGCCAGTAATGTTTTCTTTGTTGTTGCTGTTAAATAAAGGTCCCCAAAGGGGGATTTGACCACATCCCTTATATTCTATTCCCCCTGTATCCTGCGTTTGGGTCTGTCCGACACGTCGTTACATTTCATGTGTTTTTGGCGATGAGAATATGTTTCATAGCTAATTAGGGTCAATTTGTATGGTTCAGGAGAGGCTGGGAACGTATTAATGGGTGTTCAGTTATTTCCTACGGAGAAAATGTATTCAAGAAACAAGAAATTCTAGATAAGAGCTCAATCTGGGAACAAATTGATGTTGTATGTAGAGGAGCCATGGTATGGCCCTACAACACACTTTTCATGTGGGCCCTGACAATTCAGTCAAAATGCTTGAAACTGGTCGATACTGTTTCCGGAAAATGTCAGGCACTCAAAGACAGAGTTTGTATGTGTGCTTGAAATATTTGAAAATGCTTGAGTTTTAACGTTGTGTTTTCAAGGTTTAAAAAGTACTTACATTTTAGATTAAGCACTTGTAAATGTTTGAAATTGTTGCCCTGTTTCTTTGGTTATCGGTTGGGCTTGGGTTTGGGCAGAAAATAAGGGTTTTAAACTTTTATGGTTCCAGGATTGGGGCTAGAGTAAGAAACGAAGGTTTGGGCTCTTTATTAGGGTATACAACTGAATTAAGGGTTATGAAATAGGGTTGGGACTAGGGTTACAGCTAGAACTAGGTGTGGGTGTCGGGTAGGATTTAGGTTTTATTTTTAACTAAAAGCAGGGTTCAAGAATAGGTTTAGCGCTAGGGGTTACAGTTTAAAACATACCGTAGTTAGGGCTAGGGTTAGGCGTATGAGCTAGGGTTTGGGTTGCAAGTTAAGGTTTTAAATTGATTTTAGGATTCTGAAAGAAGATTGAGGCGAGAGTAAGGGTTTCAAGCTATGGTTAAGGCTCCTGTTCGTTTGATAGGCGCAGGATTTTTTCTTGTAATGGTTCTGGAGAAATTGGAAAATTGTATTTAAAAGTCCTTAAATTTGTAAAGATGTAAGAACCCAGCAAAGACTTATATATCTGCGCTACCATGCAAAACATCACCTGAGAAAGAAGCACTTAATGGATAGATGAGATAATTTGACATTGTTTCCAAATAAACTGCAAGGTAAGTTCATGGTGCATGGTAAGGTTCTTAAAATGCAAACTTAATAAAAACATTTAAATGATTTTGTCAGGTATGGATTCTGTGCACACAATCTTCTTGAGTCACTACACCCATCTGTCCATCACAAATCTTCCACTAGAAATGATTAACGTTTGTTTGCCAACAGCTGCCAACCCACAGTGGAGTATGCCAGCTTTGAGCCTCAGTGAGCACACATCTCTGCAGTACTTTCTTTTTCTATTTTTAACAACCGCATAAATAAAAGCACCTCAATACCAAATGGGATGAAATTTGGCCGAGGGTAACTTTAACATGGCAGCATAGTGCTTAAGTGGTTTGCAAGCATACTTCAAAGTCAAGAGACGATGGAATTAAATCTCAGTTTGGGCCTTTCTGTGTAGAAGTTGCGTTTGATGTTTTGTGTGTGTTGGCTGAAACAATCCTAAAGGGTATAAATTTACCTTGAAACTAGGGATCGACCGAAGTGGGTTTTTCAGCGCCGATACCGATTATTAGTATCAAGTGGAGGCTGATATCTGATATAGGCGGTATTGGTGCTGTGAGGATTACATTTTTGGACTTCTCCAGTGCATTCAACACCATACAGCCTCTGCTACTTAGTGGTACCTGACAGAGATGGGAGTAAGCTCATACGTTGTAGCATGGATTACGGACTACCTGACAGGCAGACCCCAGTTTGTGAAACAAGGGTGCTGTACATCGGACACTGTGGTTAGCAGCACAGGATCGCCGCAGGGGACCGTGCTCTCTCCGTTCCTATTCACCCTGTATACGTTGGACTTTCAGTACAACTCTGAGTCCTGCCACGTGCAGAAGTTTGCTGATGACACTGCTATCGTGGGATGTATCAGAAGTGGGCAGAAGGAGTAAAGGAAATTGATTCAGGACTCCAATGGAGCGATGCTAACCACCTGCACCTGAACACCACCAAGACCAGGGAGATGGCGGTGGACTTCAGGAGAACTAGAACTCACCCGGTTCCTGTAACTATCAAAGGAGAATGTGTAGAATTTGTCCAGACCTACAAATACCTGGGTGTGCAGCTGGACAATAAACTGGACTGGACTGCCAACACAGAAGCTCTATGCAGGAAAGGTCAAAGCCGACTGTACTTCCTCAGAAGGCTCGCGTCCTTCAACATCTGCAAAAAGCTCCTACAAATGTTCTTTGAGACTGTTGTGGCAAACGACCTCTTCTATGCTGCAGCGTGTTGGGGAGGCAGCGCCAAGAAGAAGGATGCCTCTGGTCTTAATAAACTGGTGAGGAAAGCGGGCTCTGTTGTGGGCACAGAGCTAGACAGCCTACCTACCGTAGCTGAGAGACGGGCACTGAAAAAGCTGTGGTCAATCACGGACAATTCATCGCATCCACTACACAGCATCATCTCCAAACGGAAGAGCAGCTTCAGCGACAGACTGCTGTTACAGTCTTGTTCCACGGACAGACTGAGGAGATCATTTCATTCTCATGCCATGAGGCTCTTTAACTCTACCGGGGGGAGTAAAAGCCCACATTAAACCATACCTTCACATTGCATATTACCCTGTTTTTATTACAGTGTTTATTTTATGTAGCACTATTCAAATACTCTATATCAACACGTTACATTGGGTATTTATGTATTATATTCCTTTAACTTTATTATTGTTTTATTTTCAACACAAGGATACTGCTGGAAGTGTGAATTTCCCTACGGGGATGAATAAAGTGTCTGTCTGTCCGTCCGTCCGTCCGTCCGTCCGTCTGTCTATCTATTTGCTGTTAAAGCATAAAAACTGGCGTAAGAAACTTTGAATAAAGAATATTTGTAACAAATTCAAATAAAGCTTTTATAGCTGTCTGAAACCTTTACATTAAATAAATAAAATAAATTTAATTTCAAAACAACTATCTCTCTCTCTATCTATATATCTACCATGGTCATATCCCTCAAGAGGAGTGACCGACAGCAGAACAAACACATACAATAACAAAGAAAATAAAAGGGAAAGAAATAGCAAAAAAACACACACAAAATTTTTTGGACCATGGCCAACCCAATTGCCCAAACACCCAAACAAGTTAGGCACCTCGGCACCTAACAACTAACATCATTAATATTTCACTTAAACCAAAAACTAACAGTGCAGAAAAAAATGGGCTTATCAGCAAGTTGTATAAAGGTTCATAAAAAGTTAAATAGCTCCCAGATTGTTTTTTACAATACCTAACTAAAAATGTCTATACAACCAAGACAACTTAACTTAAAACAAAAAGTGTAAAAAGCAATTGAAACTTCAAACAGAGCTGGCAAATTCAAAAATGTGGGCAATCCCGTTTTAGACACAGATTGACGAACTAATGTTATGGTAATAGCTAATTACTCAGCCTTCCACTTTAGCGTGCTTTTCATGCTCTCAATCACAAACTCATACACTTGATTGATAAATGAATGATATGATAAGAACTAATACAGTGCATCCGGAAAGTATTCACAGCGCTTCACTTTTTCCACATTTTGTTATGTTACAGCCTCATTCCAAATTGTATTAATTTAATCTCTTATCTCAAAATTCTACACAAAATACTCCATTATGACAATGTGAAAAATGTTTTTTCTTTACTTTTTTTGAATTTATTAGAAATAGAAAACGAAGAAATCACATTTACATAAGTATTCACAGCCTTTGCTTTATACTTTGTTGATCCGCCTTTGGCAGCAAATACAGCCTCAAGTCTTTTTGAATATGATCCCACAAGTTTTGCACACCTATCTTTAGGCAGTTTTGCCCATTCTTCTTTGCAATAAGTCTCAAGCTCAATCAGGTTGGATGGGAGACGTTTGTGCACAGCCATTTTCAGATCTCTCCAGAGATGTTCGATCGGATTCAAGTCTGGACACTGGCTGGGCCACTCCAGGACATTCACGCAGTGGTTCAGTGTGCTTTGGGTCGTTGTCCTGCTGAAAAATGAACCTTCGCCTCAGCCTGAGGTCAAGAGCGCTCTGGAGCAGGTTTTCATCCAGAATATCTATATATTTCTGCATTCATTTTTCCTTCTATCCTGACTAGTCTGACAGTTTCTGCTGCTGAAAAACATCCCCACAGCATGATGCTGCCACCACCATGCTTCACTGTAGGGATGGTATTGGCCTGGTGATGAGCGGTGCCTGGTTTCCTCCAAACATGGCGCCTGGCATTCACACCGAAGAGTTCAATCTTTGTCTCATCAGACCAGAGAATTTTGTTTCTCATGGTCTGAGAGTCATTCAGGTGCTCTTTGGCAAATTCCAGACGGGCTTCCATGATCCTTTTACTAAGGAGTGGCCTTCGTCTGGCCACTCTACCATACAGGCCTGATTGGTGGATTGCTGCAGAGATGGTTGTCCTTCTGGAAGGCTCTCCTCTCTCCACAGAGGAACACTGGAGCTCTGACAGAGTGACCATCGGGTTCTTGGTCATCTCCCTGACTAAGGCCCTTCTTCCCCGATTTCTCAGTTTAGAAGGCCGGCCAGCTCTAGGAAGAGTCCTGGTGGTTCCAAATGTCTTCCATTTACGAATAATGGAGGCCACTGTGCTCATTGGGGCCTTCAAAGCAGCAGACATTTTTCTGTATCCTTCCCCAGATTTGTGCCTCAAGACAATCCTGTCTCGCAGGTCTACAGGCAGTTCTTTTGACTTCATGCTTGGTGTTTGTGCTCTGACATGCACACTCAACTGTGGGACCTTAGGGGCCGGTCACACAGACATTTGCGGCTGAATCACGGCTAAAATTTTGCGTTTTTTTTTTGCCCGTGGTTGCCCGGGATGGAAAATGCGCAAATTTGGCCAACCCGCCGTTCATCTGTGGTATGGCCGGAAAAAAGACGCCGGCGACTGTTCCGCTTCCTCATCGCGTCATTTCTGCGTCATTTTCTCGTGTGGACCACGGGTATAAAAGCTCCCGAGCCGGCGTTGTGCCCATATCCGACTCCTACGCAACACATCCACCCCCCCACCCCCTCGCGTGAACGCGCATTCTGCTGCGATCGCTTCTGTTGGAAGCGTGCATTGACGTTGGTGACTTTTTCATCCGCGTTGACAAACGCATTTTGTAGAATACGATCGCACTTTATTGTTTAAATAAACGCGTTATATAGACAAGGATCTCCCAATTGTTATAATTAGCTCGCATTATAGTTTTAATAAGCGTTTTATATAGAATACGATCGCTTTCGTTGGAAGCGCAGCAGAATGCGCGTTCACGCAAGGGGGGGAGAATTTACGGTTCGATTACGTTCACAACAAAAACGGAATGGTTTAAGTTGTATTTCATTTCCAACAAATGCAAGACGAAGTGGTTTTAGTTTTATGTTCGCCATTACTTTCCCTAAAAGTGAGATTAAACGAAGTAAATGCGTTTGTAGTAGCACAAGACACAGTCCCGTGAAAATCAAGATATCAAGTAATAGCATCATCTTTATTTTATTATCTTGAAAAGAAATGTCAAGAAATAAAATTGGATTAAGACGAGGTCGCTACGCTGACGGGGGAGGGGGGGGGGTTAGGTGTCGTTGGTCTATCTTCTTTAATCACTATCTATTATCGAACATTTCATAATACGCTACAAAGCTTAGGAGCCGGGATTCTTACTCTCGGCCAAGAGGGGTTTTTAAGGGTTATTGTTCTATCTTCGTTATTCATTATCCATTATCCGTTATCGGTCAGTTCATAATACGCTACAAAGCCTTGGAGCCGGGACTCTTACTCTCAGCCAAAAGGCCAAGCTAAGGTCCTAGCCCTAAAGCCTTGTTGAGATCATTGCAAATGCACCGTTCCCGGAGGTACTGCAATACCGGGCCGATGCTTGGAGTGGACAGAGCAAGCTCTTATTCCATCTCCGGAATGCAAAAATCAAAAGGCCAAGCCAAGGACCTAGTATATGTGACACATCTCAATTTCTCATGATCGTAGACAATCTTAGAACCACAATTAGTATCAAGAGGCCAAGTTAAGGTCCTGGCTTTAAAGCCTTGTTGCGACCATTGCGAATGCACCGAAAGATTTATTCGAAATGAAGAGAAACTACGCTGACGGGGATCCATGTTCACCCCCTTGACGTCACGAGCACAACTGATGCTCGGCATTCGCGCTGTTTATACGCGGAGAAAGGCGTTTGACTGTCACACATGGCGGCGCGACTACACGCAGCGGCTTTTGTCCCTCCAGTAAATCTTTTTACTTTAAGTGACCTCTTCGCTGGAAATGACCCGAGGAGGATGTGGCAGGGCCTCCAACACATCACCAACTTCAGAGGCCACAACCTGGCAGCTGTTGAGGCTGAGGCTTCACTAGCTGAGGACCTTAATCAGTTCTTCGCTCGCTTTGAAGCTGGTAGGCCACAAACAGCCACATCACACCTACCAACAACCAGCAGCAACTCTCTCACATTTCAGGAGCACGAAGTTAGGCGTGCGCTGAATACCATAAACCCCAGGAAGGCAACTGGCCCGGATGGAGTACCAGGGAGGGTACTCAGGGACTGTTCCAATCCGCTGGCTGGGGTCTTCACCACCATCTTCAACCGGTCCCTGTCACAGGCGACCGTCCCACCTTGCCTCAAAACCTCCACCATCATTCCCATCCCCAAAAAGTCAGCAGTGGAAAGCCTCAACGACTACAGGCCTGTAGCTCTTACGCCTGTGGTCATGAAGTGCTTCGAGAGGTTAGTGTCCCGGCACATCAAAAACTCCCTGCCACTCACACTGGACCCCCACCAGTTTGCCTACAGGGCAAACCGCTCCACTGACGACGCCATAAACACAGCACTTCACACCGTGCTGAAACACCTGGACCACCGGGGGAGCTACGTCAGAATGCTCTTTCTGGACTTCAGCTCAGCCTTCAACACCATTATCCCGGAGATCCTGGTGGAGAAACTTGCACACCTAGGACTCTCTCCCTCCATCTGCCACTGGATAATGGACTTCCTCTCCAACCGCCCACAGTCGGTGAAACTCGGTACCCACGTCTCTCCCACCCTAACACTGAACACTGGCTCCCCCCAAGGTTGTGCACTGAGCCCCCTGCTTTTCACCCTCTACAGCTCCGACTGCTCACCGACCCACCCCACAAACACTATAATTAAGTTCGCTGACGATACCACCTTGATCGGCCTCATCTCTGAAGGGGACGAGGCGGCATACAGGGATGAGGTGGAGTCACTTTCAACGTGGTGTTCGGAAAACCACCTCATATTGAACACCACAAAAACAAAAGAACTGATTCTGGATTTCAGAAGGAATGGCAGGAATCCAGCACCACTCACCATAAAAGGAGACTGTGTAGAGAGAGTCCACTCTTTCAAATTTCTGGGTGTGCACATATCCGACGACCTCTCCTGGTCTGCAAACACCAGAGCGGTGGTAGGGAAGGCCCAGCAGCGACTGCACTTCCTGAGATTGCTCAGGAAAAATAACCTAAAACAGCAGCTGCAGGTGTCCTTCTACAAAGCCACAGTGGAGAGCATCCTAACATACTGCATCACGGTGTGGTATGCTGGGTGCACAGCAGCAGACAGGAAAAAGCTCCAGAGGATCATCAAAACAGCCCAGAGAATCGTCGGCTGCTCTCTGCCCAGTCTGGAGGACATTGCCTGCTCTCGCTACCTCAGCAGAGCAGAAAACATCATCATGGACTTTTCTCGCCCCGGCCACCACCTCTTCGACCTGCTGCCTTCCGGCAAGCGCTACAGGTCACACAAAGCAAAAACAAACAGACTCAGAGACAGCTTCTTCCCCACAGCCATTACCACCCTAAACAGACACCGCACAAAAAAACTGAAAACTGTTGCAAAAAACTACCTCACACGAATGTAAAATGGTACTCACGTACATGCTGTCTGCACTATGTTTGTTCACTGCTCAAAACAGACACAGCACAAAAAACCTGAAAACTTGTGCCAACACTACCTCATACGTATATAATGGTACTAATGTCTAAGTTCTTGCACATGTCGACTGCACTACGTTTACTGCTCACCTTGCACAATGTCTGACCATTTCCTTTTTTCTGCACTATGTTGTCTATGTTTGCACCAATGCATATGCTGACTATTTGTTGCACTATGATGACTTTGCACCAAATGCAATATTGCACAACCCTTACGATACCAACGGTATCACGACAACACTGTATGTAACATCCCACATGCCGACATTTCTTGTGTAAATACCATGTAAATTATAACTATAGCCTTATCCCCCTTGTTTTATAACCTTATCTTCTCTGTTCCTTTATCTTCTTGGCTCATACCTCATTGTGAATGTGTAAAACTGGAGTGTCATGCCCAATTTCGTTGTCACAATATGTTAACCCATTTTGTAACAATGACAATAAAGGTATATTCTATTCTATTCTACACGCGTAACACGCTAATTTCACGTAATAACACCGCGATACAGGCGCAAAACATGCTATTACCATGCTCCACCCACGATTACCCGCTGAAATTTCCCGTCCTACCCATGTGTAAGCACGCCCTGGCTGCGGCCAGAGCACGTCGTTTGCACGTCATTTCCGCGTCATTTCCTCGTGTTGACCGCGTGTGCGGCACGCGGTTTAACACGTGCTCAAACTTTTGAGCAGCTCAAAAGTTTTGAACGCGGCCAACCACGTGAAAATTTCCGACCGCGAGTAAAGCACTGCTCTATCTCGTCTATATGGCGGTCTCTAAACGTCCAACAGCGCTCAACGGCATCTGCTTCACGGCCAGCCGTGGATCAGCCTCAGTACGCTCGTGAAAGGCTGTGTGCCCGCGCTCTGAAAATTTGAGCAGTGCCAAATAATTTCGCGCTGCCACCTGCGCGCGAAATTTCGACTGCGTGTTAAGCACCGCTGAATCTCGTCTGAATGGCGATCTTAGTGCGTCCAATGGCGTCCGCCTCAAAGGCAGAAATTTCTGGCCGTGATTCAGCCGCAAATGTCTGTGTGACCGGCCCCTTATATAGACATGTGTGTGCCTTTCCAAATCATGTCCAATCAACTGAATTTACTGCAGGTGGACTCCAATTAAGCTGTAGAAAGATCTCAAGGATGATCAGTGGAAAAAAGATGCACCTTAGCTCAATTTTGAGCTTCATGGCAAAGGCTGTGAATACTTATGTAAATGTGACTTCTTAGTTTTCTTTCTTTAATAAATTTAAAAAAAGTAAAAAAAAAAGCGCTGTGAATACTTTCCGGATGCACTGTATACTGTGTCAGTCTACACCTACATATTTAATCAAGTTAACTACACTTTTTTTTCCGCAAATGCTTTTCTAGGACGCCCTTTTAAAAATCTCAATATTTCCAGCGGCTTGATTCACAATCTCAGGCGTGCCGGGTAGGTAGCAGTGCTTGCCACCCAACTAACCTTATTTCAGTGGCTCCGACTGTTGAGAAGTAGAAAAACTTTTAAAAATGTATTTAAAAAAAAAAAAAAAAAAAAAAAAAAAAAAAATTTCTTAATATATTCATTTTTTTGTGTCTGCAGAGGTAATCTAACCTAGGTTGAAACTATAGTATAAATAAAAATGAGCAAAATTATTGTCCACTGGAACCTTATTTTAATTTTATTTATTATCATTTAGCGAATTTTAAGTATCATTGTTCTTCTTTTAGATTAGCCAGTTTTGTTTTTGCAAACAATATTGACATAATGGAGAAGGACCCAACTGGGAGGCAGCGCACTCTGTTCCAAATGAAATGAATGCCAACATTTAGCATTATTACTTAGAGTCCAAGCCAACAATTCTTGACGGATTCTTTACCAAATATGAAGTGAGTACTGCGTGGACGAGCTTTCTAACCACACTGGCAGTGCATGAGGACATTATTAAAAAAAAGCCCGATGGCTCACTTCCACCTCAACTGGTTTATTATGAGATACTTATTTTTTATACCGACAACTGTTCTGTTGTTCTTGTGTGTGTGTTTGTGTGTGTGTGTGTCTGCATTAGCTTAACTCATTTCAGAATGAAGCGCTAAGCCAAGGTTAAAAATGAACAGAATAAAAATGAAACATACGACCTTGATCCAGAAAGCTTATGTAATTATAGACCTGTGTCAAACCTACCGTTTCTTTCTAAAGTACTTGAAAAAGTGGTAGCACAGCAGCTGAATGATTTTCTATCCGAGAACAATCTTTTTGAATCAATGTAATCAGGATTCAGGGCTAACCACTCTACTGAGACAGCCCTGATTAAGGTAACCAATGATCTTCTTCTGGCAATGGACTCCGGCGCTTCATCACTCTTGCTGCTGCTGGACCGTAGTGCTGCCTTGACACTGTGGACCATAATATCTTACTAGAACAGTTGGAAAAATGGATTGGTCTCTCAGGAACCGTCCTCTTATGGTTCAGATCCTACCTCTCAGATAGGACGCACTGTGTTAAATATGGCAAAATGACATCTGAGCCCTTTAGTGTTAACTGTGGTGTTCCGCAGGGTTCAGTACTTTGCCCCCTTCTTTTCAGCATTTATATGCTTCCATTAGGTGATATTATTCGCAAGTATAATATCAGTTTCCATTGCTATGCAGATGACACTCAACTATATTTCCATTGGAGGAATCTGCCACACTAAAACATTGTGGAAATTTGGAGGCTTGCCTCACTTATATAAAAGAGTGGATGTCACTCAACTTCTTCCGCCTTAACGCTGAAAAGACCGAAATGTTAGTTATTGGTCCATCTAAATGCCGTGACTTATTCTCAAAAACTACTGTGAACATTGACAAATGTCATATCACCCAGTGAAAAACTTAGGTGTCATATTTGACCCCAATCTGCACTTTCAAACACACGTGAAGAATATTACTAGAACAGCTTTCTTCCATCTTCGCAACATTGCTAAAATTCGTCCTATGCTGTCTCCGTTGGATGCGGGGATTATAATTCACGCGTTTGTTACTTCCCGTCTCGATTACTGTAATGCACTACTCTCTGGTCTCCCGAAGTCCAAAATCAAGAGCCTTCATCTAGTACAAAATGCTGCATCGAGCCTTTTAACTAAGACAGGAAAGTTTGATCACATTACCCTGATTTTAGCTAACCTGCATTGGCTCCCTGTTAGTTTAAGATGTGATTTTAAGGTTCTCTTGCTATTATACAAAACCATGCATGGACTTACTCCCTCATAGCTTTCAGATTTAATTTCCCCCTATGTTCCGGTCCGGAGCCTTCGTTCTGAAAACGCTGGTCTACTAGTGATCCTAAGAGCCAAGAAGAGATCCGCAGGTTCGAGAGCGTTATCCATCCGGTTACCCGTGCTGTGGAATGCTCTTCCCCCTGAGATCCGATCTGCAACCTCAGTGGAAATGTTTAAATCTAAGCTTAAAACACACTTCTACTCTATACCATATGAATAACCTATATTTTTTGTTGACAATTATCTGTGTATTATTTGTTATTGCAACATCCATTGCAGCCTGGTCATCCTGGAAGGGGGATTACCACATGTGCGGTCCCTTCTCGAGGTTTCTTCATTCTCCTCATGCTAAGGTTTTTTAGTTTTTCCTTGCCCTCGTGTAGGTTTTAGATCAGGGGATGGTATAATAATAGTCTGTAATAATAGTCTGTGGTTAGCAATAACCTGTGCAGCCCTTTGAGACTCTTTGTGATTAAGGGGTATACAAATAAAAATGACTTGACTTGACAATGAAAATACAGTGAGTCTGACACCACACCACAAACGATCGACAAAATCCACAATGCAATTAGCAATTTCAATGAAATGCATCAGTAGCAAGTCTTTACATTGTTATCGACGATGGGGCAGAAAGCACAACAGCAAAAGGAGATGGCTGTTGATGTGAGATGTCAGGTAGCAATGAGGATACCTTCCGTTTTTTCTTGAAGTTTAATGGTAGTGTGCATCCATTATTTTTGGGATGTTGTGTGCCTAATTACATGAGAACTACATTACTCACGATGCCACATTGTTACTGAGCATGTGTGGTATGTACCCTGTTGGGAGTTGTATGTTATGTTTTGGAAGCAAGTGATACGAAAGTAAACACCCTGTTCAGGCCAGCACGCCTTGTCTCATCAATGAGCGCATGAGAAACAACGCATGATTTGTTAAGCATATTGTTAGCCGAGTTGGGTAAGAGAAGCAGTAAAGTGCTTAGAGGACGCGAGATAAGATTAAACAAAGAGAAAAATATCTTGAACCAACAGCAAAGAACTGTCATTTATCTCAACGTGCGGTCATGGATAAACTGAGTCCACCTGGTAGCATGCCTTTGAGTTGAAATCTTGCTCATAACTAGTAGCGTTTCATGCAGAAATTTATCATCTATTTAGCAGCAAGTGGAGCAGGAGGAAATTATGAAAAACTAAAGGCCTACATTCTCTTACATGTCATAGGAGAATATGCTCTTGAAATTTATAACAGTTTTCGTCTGGATGAAGCAGACTTGACTCTGTCACAGCTGATGACAAGGTTTGAGGAATACTTTGTTCCCAAGCAAAAGTTGACCTCCGAAAGGTACACGTTTTTAACACTTGACCAGCAGCAAGGAGTAGTTTGACCAGTCCTTGGCAGAGTTGCGGAAAATTACCAAAAGACAAAAAATACACAGTTTAAATGCATGAAATATGGAATATGTCATAAGCCAAAAGGATGTCCAGCATATGGAATAGTCTGTAATAACAGTAGAAAAAGCAATCACTTGCAAACTTGCAATGAGACGGAGAGTTCACACAGTCGAAGAAGAGCATGAAAAAGAGTTTATTGTCACGGTGTTGCAAGCTTGCCCAATAATTAGTGAACAATATCACAATAACATTCAAGTTGGATACAGGAGCACACGCGTACCTCATATCTCGGGAGGACTAAAAAACCTGAAAGAAAGAAAAACATTCTCCCTGCTAAAACAAAATCGAACGGATACACTGGACAAAGATTTACTTTTAAAGGTGGATGTATTTGACCTTCAAGGAGTGTTTTGTCGTGACATCATCACATACTGCAAATGCTTAAGACTTACTCATGGAAAAGTATAAGGACTATTTGAAGGACTTGGATGTCTACCTTGAGTTCATAAAATTGCTCCAAATGTGTCCTGTCTGAATCTCCTTCAAGTCTTCCTGGAGGGCATAACAACAATTTAAAAACAAGTACATGAAAACCATCATACATTGCTGTTGTGATAATTCAAATACCTTGATTCCTACATTCCTATTAGGTATGTTAAGTGTAAGACAGTGGACTTTTCACATCCTGCCACATGCTCAACTCAACAGCTGGTGTCCCGCGAGAACTTTGGACCAAGAAATAATAGCTAAAGAGAGCAGTTCCGGACTTTTATTACAATGAAACAAAATAAGAAAAAAAAACCCAGAATATTCTGAGCTTGTCAACAGAACAAAGTCCTTCCCCAACAAACATAGACAAAATAGCCGACCATTGTTTTTATAGCAAAGAAGCATGGTTAGACAAAATCAGAAAGTCCAAGCTTCAAAACATGTTTGTTAAGACTTGATCCAACTAAACTTTGCAAGTGGTACGATAAAATTAGGGCATACTCTAGCGCCCCCCCCCCCAACTGTAAATCAGGACACCAATTAGAACGTATAAATTGAGACATCAAGTGAAAACAACAAGAAGTAAATGGTTCATTCAAATAAACCGATGAACATAAGGTGCATTTATTACAACTGAATGAATAATGTGATGATCAAAGTGATGATGTGATAATTAAATAAAAATAGCTGAAAAACTCATGCAATCATGACTTTATATACAATGACACATTTTAATAATCTAACAAAGGTCTATCAAAAACTTCATTGTGCGGATGTGAGTATGAATAATGGTCAACTGTAATGTGCTGATGTCTAACAACAAGTCTCGGGTTCCTCCTTTGTAGGTCGTTGCTTTGAATTTGAATTTCATTTTAGTCCACACAAGGAATATCAAGAATCATATCCAGGTCTTTGTCATTGGAGAAACACACAAATAAAAGGAAAAGAAAACAGGAAAAAAGCCAAAGAGAGCGTGAGCGATGATGTGCCGCAGCATAAAATGTAGAGGACACACGAGACAGAAGTGAACCAGCTGTTGCACAGATAAACACAAACGTCAGTCTTCTCTCTGGAGTGTGTTCAACCTAATGATTGTCCCCGAGGCCCACGTAGATAAGATCACAAAGAGAGCCATGCACTGCACTGCACTCCTGACAGCGACCGTTAAGGAAAGCTGTGAAATACCGTTTTTCAAAAGTGAGAACATAAAAAACACCAACAGCAGTTCGCCTGGTAAAAAGAAAAAACACAAAAAACTACCACGCAACATGTACTCCCTTTACTGCCTTATTACAACAAAGTTACCGTCTTATTTAACAGTGTCATTTTTTATTATGTTCAGTTGACAAATACATATTAAGGGGGGTGCTAATAAGAGGTGAGATTGCACATCCATCATTCATTATTTGTTATCAAACAACCTCTTTTGCCTCACAGATGAAGTTATATTGACCTAGACTCTGATTGTATTAAAAAAACGAGAAACTGTCACGGTTGCCCATGGCGCCCAATTGGCCCCGCCCATTTGGCGCCAGCTGCGGCTCGTTGACTGATTGGCTTCCCTCCTATTTAAGATCAGTACTCTCACTCACCCTTTGTCAGTCCGTCAACAAACCTCTGCACCCGCAAGACGTGTGTTTTGACTCTGTCCGGTTTCCTGTTTGTGTATCCTGTTCGGTATCTATCCTGTCTATTTCGTCCTGTTTTGATATCGGTCCCTGGTCTCCAGTGTCTGGTATCGTTCTCGTCTATGTCGTTCTGCCTGATCTCTCTCTCCTGTTTCCTATATCTGTTATCAATCCTGTCAGTCCCGTTCTGTCCGGTATCGACACTATCTGTCCGGTATCGGCTCTCGTAACTGGTATCGATCTCGTTGTTATCTGGCTTCCTGTTGTTCCACGCCAGACTTCTGTCTTTCTTCTTCCATCTAGCGATTGCCGAATCACTGGCGTTTGTGTAAATGTGCATGACTGCCCCATTCCTGTAAAATAAAGCTATTAGCAGGGATGATAAGGGGTATTTTCTAAACACAACACAAATAATGGGAACAATATTTTTTCTTTTTTGGCATTGAATGTGTTAACTGGTTTATTTTAACAGTTACATGGATCCAGTTTTATTTCTGGACCAACTGACCACGCGATACACTGTCCTCTGGTGGCCAGAGGTAGCAGTAGGCGTACACTCGTTTAAAAAAAAAAAAAATCATAAATGATGATGGAAATGACCCAGTGACTCGCTTCTTGTTTTTAAATACTCAGCACGCCAATCAATAACGAGCATTCGCTGGCTATCTTATAGCAGGGTCTCAAACTCAATTTAATCAGGGCCTGTTGGAACTAGAGTCAGTGTGAGGTTGGGCCGCATCTGTTTTTCAAAGGTAGAAACCCACCAAAATGATATCTAAAATGCATCTAATGTTGTTTGAACTTTGGTTCAACAGCATTGAACATCTCCTTCCACACTTTGCCATTTGTATTTACCTTTACCAGAGATGTGGCACCGACTGGTGGTGTTAAATGGGATTTTTTTTTCAATGAAAGAAATGTGCCCTGGCTTTAATTTAAAAAGGTTGAAAAACACTGCATTGGTGAGTACATTTTGAGTGCTGCTTAAATAGTTAGCACAGATGAAGCATCAATTTCTAACTTGCGTGGGCCGCTCTAACATTAAGCTTTCATTTCATGTGGGGCGGCCCCAAGCTATTACCTCGGGGGCCGCAATTGAGATTGATACAGGGAAACACTCCATGGTCTTTAAAGATCCCAGGCCAAACAAAGCAAAAAAATTGATACATAGAAAAACTCATCACCACACTTCAACAAAGCCCTGATGTGTGAATTGAGAGAGTTAATTTGTATTCATCTATTATTTACTTTTTGAGAAATAGAAAAGCATGCATTTTTATTGTAAAAGTGACGATAGGAAACAAATTTACCTCAGTGGATTTTGAATCCTTTGTTTTTCCAAGACCCATTGCTGTTCTTCTCACTGTCACGGTTGCCATGGCACCCAATTGGCCCTGTCCGTGTGGCGCCAGCTGCGTCTTGGCATTACTTATATTTAAGCTCAGTGTTCTTACTGAACTTTTGTCATTCCGTCAACGAACCTCTCCCCCGCAAGATGCGGGTTTTGACTCGGTCCTGTTTCCTGTTGGTATTTCCTGTCCGGTATTGTTCCCATTTAGTTTATCCTGTTTAATATCCATTTCCAGTTTCGTTCCCGTCTAGTTTGTTTTTAATTTCGATATCCTGTTTTGATATCAATCTTGTCTGTCCCGTCCTGTCCGTTATCGACCCCATCTGTCTGGTGTCGATCTCGTCGGCCTCTGGTTTCCTGTCATTCCACGCCAGACTGCTGCCTAACGTGCATGACTCCCCATTTCCCGTAAAATAAAAGGCTTGTGTGAGAAACGTCACGCATTTGGGTCCTGATCCTGTTCTGGTTCATGACACTCACGGCGTAAAGGATATCAGATGACTTGTTTTGAATTGAGATCATGGGTATAATTGAGTTAGAATTAGAATTATTTTTATTTTCATTGATAAAAACATGGTGACCATTGTTTGCATTGAGATTAGACATAATGCTCCAGGATTAACACATAATAAAGACTCAAAAGAGGAAAATAAGATTTAAAAGAATGTGAGGAGAAAAAATAGGCTAATATATCTACAAATTAGTGCTTGGAAACTTGCCTAAGTTGGAATAATAGTGCAATAAAAAAAGCAATATTGTTTAGCAGCAACAAAATGGCCATGTGGAAATGAATTGTCTCCATGCCTGTTAAGTCCTTGTTCAAGGGAACTGTAGCGCATAGCGGAGGGCAATAGGTCAAAGAGGTGGGGGCCGGGGTGATAAGTATTCTTGTAATGTCGTAGGCTCTATTTTTATGTCTAAGTAGCCTGTTTCTTGTGCACCTACTGTCCCTCATTTAATAAGGTCTTATACAATTGTAAATAGTCCATAACTGGCATTTTCTAATCAAACTTTATACGAATAGTGTAGCTCACGATACTGTATTTGTCAGCTTACCTAATTAACTTCCTAAATCTTTCTAACTTAGGGACTGCTGATCTTTTGCTATTTGTTTTCTTATTTTAATCGACATTTTTTGAATAGAATTGGTTAAAAGGTTAAAATAGAATTGTAAGTAGTTAATTTTTTTTTGCACTTTAGCATTTATTTATAACACTAACTCATCTCATTAGCTGCACCGCTTAGCCTTAGTAGGGTCGCGGGGCACTGAAGAGTTAATATTTTTAATTTATATTCTATTGTTTCGCATTTTCAATTTTTGTTCGACTTTAAATATGTTTAGTTCATAAAAATCTAAAATTGTTTTGTATTTTACAATTGTTTTTGTAGATCTTTGAATTCATGTGTTTTCTGGGATCCCTACAAAACATACAAAATTATTAATCATTGAATAATTTGGTGCATAAAGTTTTACTATTATTGACAGTATATCACAAAAAAATAATCTGAGGAGCAGTTTGGGAGCCCGGCCAAAAGAGGCACATTTTTCAAAAAAGAGCCGGAATTCCCATGCCTAGTCTGATAAACCTGTGTTCTTAGATGCGACAGTAGGGGGCAGTATCGCTTCACATGACAACTCTATAGTGAGGACTGGACCCACCATCACATCATTTTTACAGACTTTTTTTTCATTTAATTTCATTTCTCCATTGAGTTAGACTGTCAGGAAACACGGCAATGGAAATAATTACAAGCATTTCCAAGCACCTCACCCAAAATGTAAGCATTTTCTTGACCTTGAAAACACATCAATAAATTTCAAGCATTTTTAAGGATTTCAAGCACCCATACGAACTGTTGTTAAATTGCCCCAAGGAATGAATGCGTGTATAAATGCTAAAATGTCTATGTGTGCTCTGTGATCCCCCTGCCCACCCCTCGAATGCAGCTGGTAGTTAATTGTTCTAATTTTAAGTGTATTATTTTTTTTGGTAGAAATAAAAGGTTAAAAAAGTTCATTTTATTCTGCTTGTTTCTGTTTGTAATATTGGACAGCTGCAAAGGAAATTCCATAAGATGCCAAGGTTGTTCGTTATTTTCACTATTATATACTATATACATAATTGTCACAGTTGACCTATTATGTTGTTGATCTTTGATTTTTACAACCTTTACGGTGGATCTGTTTTTTGTAATCCAGAACAGAATGGAATGTTTGCATCTGAAGTTTTGGGTACAGTCTTCTCCTGTTCTCCTTGTAAGTTAAAAACCGTTGATGTAATGTTTCCCAAATTTTGGTGTCTACAAAACTAAAATTGTGTCTCAAGTAAGACATAATAAAGTCAAACAATTAAGATATTACAACAAAATCAACTATCAAAAAAAAGTCTTTGTCCTGACTCCTGAACCAAATCCGCAACAAATGATGATCTTACTCATGGCAATTTGTGTCAAGGACCCATTTCGGAAGCCCAGTGCAGAAAAACAGGTAAGTGTAGTAACAGGGGTCTTTGGCCGGGTTTGGTTCACAGGAAGTCAGGTAGCGAGGCAAAAATCGTGGCCTGAGATGCAGGTGAGGTGGTCTGTTAAACTCAATCTGTAATGTCGATAGTCCAATAGTTTGCCAGGCGGTACTCGTGATCCACAGGGGCAGGCAAGGGTTCGGTACACTGGATTAACTAAAAAGGCAGAAACAAGGGGACGTGATAAGAAAGACAACAAAACTAGCAAGGAGCCAAGGGGACAGAGAGTTTAAATAGTGACTAGAGAGAGTTGTGACTAGAGGGATAATTTATACGTGACCCAATAAGGAGGGAGAGAGAGAGAGAGAGAGGGAGATATAGAGAGGGGACCTAGAGAGACACTGTAACGTGACAATTTGATGAAAACAACTATATATTTTCAATATAGATTCAAAGTTGCCTCTATCCACAATTTAAACTTGAGAATAAAAAGCCCAAAAATAAAGTTGTAAGTCTGCCTCAATGAAACAAGCGTGCCTTGGCACAAAAAAGGTCATGCAGTCTTCTAAATGTCCAGCTTCGCCACCAGGGGAGGTGTTTTCACATTTAATTACTGTTGACTTGGAACAAAAATGGAAACTGTACTCGTTTTAGAGCCGGCATTATCTATTTACTGTTCGTAAATTGCCAGTTGTGTTGCAATGCCCAGAAAGGTTCAACACGGCCCTTAAATGGGCAGACTAGTCTCGCTCTGGCATAAATATTTTACTGTTTTTTTTCATGTTTAGTGCACATTTGAAAACGGAGCCCAACATTTTAATGAGAATGCTTTGCAAAGTTGCGACAAAAGATAAATTACTTGTGACGTAAAGGTCAGTTGAGAGGATAAAAAGAAGATGAATATGTAAACTTTGCAATCTGACAATTTAAACATAATTTTGAGCTTCTAATTAGAGAAAACTGCTCGTTGATTTTGCTTGTATATGGAAATTGTTGTCAATTGTCAACAGATGTCAAGTGAGCACCAGGACTTATTCAAGTTCAAAGAAAAGTCCTGCTGAGATTTTTTTAAGTCTATCGGTTAATGATAAGTTTATGCTTTAGTAGACATTCAATACTAGAAAACAAGACATGAATTGATTTTGAACTTGCAAGGAAAACAGGAGGGAACTAAAAGAAACCCTCACAATACCAAAAATCCTTCTTCTGAGCCCTTTATTTTTATAAATCTCCTAAATTACAAAAAGCAGATTAAGAGCAGATTCACCCCAAAAGGGTGTAGTATTCAAAGAACAGAAACACAATTCGCCGATAGTGACAATGATGTAAATTGTGCATAATTGTCAAAATAACAAACAGCAGTGAAGGATAAGCCAAAAAACAACAACCTTGGGATCCTGAGCAATCTTTTAAAACCATAGAAAACATATCAATCTCCAAAAGCCGCTGAGGGCTTCCCAAGTAAATTGGAATTATATGGAAACAAGCAAAATGTCAAACATAGATGAAAAATGTAATTATTTTTCAGACATGGCGTTCATTATCAGTGTAAAGTTCACTACGGTATTGGTAGACATACTATTTTGCTGCAGTGTGTTTCTTCCACTCTGGTTGCAACCAAACCAAATTTGGAGTAGCATATCTCCTTTTTTGTTTCCATCTGGATATAAAACAGCATGAAGAGAATCTGGTCGTAAAACCCTTAAAATTGGATAGGATTGGCATGTGAATTTAAAATGAGCAATAAAGTGGTTTCTGCTTATTCTACCAGCACAGATTTCAAAGCTGTCAGTTTGAGTACAGCAGTTGGACAAGTTGTTTTGGCAAAATCTTGTGCTTGCTCGAACACCCCCAAAAAGTTTTATTATGTTTATTTGTCATAAGGAATTTGTGCAACCCATGGAAAACCTTAGTAACAACTACAAACGTTTTTGTTTAATTGGTGGTCGATGGCCATATAAGATAATACTGTAAATCCTTTCTTTTTTTTATTGCAGACTCTTTCCTGAACTTCCTCATATGACTGATGAACCCTTGTTGTATAGAACTAAGCGGCTATCAGCCTTTTGAAGCTAGTCTTACAAAAACAGGGTTGTTTTCATTTCTTCAGACCAGATCTATTCACTTAGGAGTTTCAATAGTCCGGTGCTCCATTTTGAACTATTCAAAAAATACAAAATTACAATATTTCGTATGTATAAAATATATCTCACCATATTTTACGCACTATAAATCAAAATTTTTTGGGGGTTGGCCAGGGGTGCAACTTATACTCTGGTGAGACCTATATGGAATATTATTAGCATATTATTGTAGACATATCATTTCACATGTTATTTTAACACTAAACCATCAGAGGGCGCTCTAGACCTGTGTTGCCCTGTTGTGCGTGGAAATTTTCGAAGCAGAAGAAGGAAGCGGCTTATCGTTGACCTCACGAGTTGGAGGAGTTGTTTACCGGTATAAGTGACACAGAGGATGAATATTTTAATGGATTAACTGATTTGGTGTGAAGCTGATAGTTTGGTAAGCATACCATTTATGCCGGACTTATGAATAAGTTTTAATATGTTACGTTGTGGGCAGCACAGCGGCCCAGTGGTTAGCGCGTGTGCGGCACAGTTCTAAGGTCTTGGGAACCTCCCGTGTGTTCAAATCCAGCAACCGGACTTCCTGTGCGGAGTTTGTATGTTCTCCCCGTGCTTGCATGGGTTTCCTCCGGGCACTACGGTTTCCTCCCACATTCCAAAGACATGCTTTTCAGGTGGATTGGCCGGTCCAAATTGTCCCTAGGTGTGACTGAGCCAGTGAGTTGTCTGTCCCTGTGTGCAACCAGTTCAGGGTGTCCCCTGCCCACTGCCTGATGATTGCTGGGGTGGGCTCCAGCACTCCGCGACCCTACTGAGGATAAGCGGTGCAGCTAATAAGATGAGATGAGATGTTACGTTGTTAGATTTAAACCTTTTCTTTGACCAGATTTTATTCTTGAGTGTATTGCAGTTAAATATTGGCAAGTTTCTTGTGAACTGATTTTTTCATCAATTGAGATAATTTTGAGCATAGGTCATCTCTGAATTTTCCCATGAATAAACATAAACACTACCCCCTAAAATAGAATTTGACGGCAAAATAACCTTTAGTTCAAGGAATAAATTAGTACTGGTGCATGATTTCTTTGTTTATGTATGTATGACTCTTCTCAACCGTTTAAGTATGCACACTCCAATTAGTCGTCGTAATTAGTAAAAGAATAACAGGATGTGGACTAAAATATTATTGCAGTTGTTGCAAGTTGCTTGATAAAAATTGGAACCAGATGTCCCAGAGCAACAAATAAGCAATCAGCAATTAGCTAACAAATTAGGCAAAGTCACACCTCTTTCTGGATTTTCTGGACACTACAGAGTTGACAATCTTCTGGACTTTCGTCACTCAACGCAGAATGATGATGTTGTGATCTTGTTGAGTTGAATAGCATAGACCAATGGTTCTCTAATGACCAGCTGTGACCCAAATCAGGGAAAAAATTCCACTGATCAAATTTGTTAAATGAAAGGATTGTGCAGTTTAAGGCAGTTATAGAAAGAACAAAAAGACCAGAAAAAATGACATACAGTATATATGTGCATATAAGCCTACATAGCTTTTAAGTGACCCTTTAAAAAAGCCACAAAATGGAAAAAAATTAAGACCCTAAATATTAATGAAATGTCTACTGAAACATGGGTAGTTATTAAATTATGTACTTAATAAAAAATAATATACTTATAAAAGCCCAAACTACCGCATTTGAAACCATTTACTTCCAGCAGCGCTACACTCGTACCCCATTTTTGTATTTCGCAAAATTTCCTTTTTTGACCCGATCATTGTTGTCAATGTTTTCCACTATAATGTTATAGGCAGTTACAAGAAATGAAACAAACTAAATCACAATAACATGAGATGTGGGCCCTCTCAATAACAATTGGCGCCAATTGACTGAACCGAAAAAAGTTATCGGGCAGGGCATTATCACCATCTAGTGTTAAAGATTGTAATTGACGCTCATTTTTTTTTCATTCTTCTGAGCATTATTTTTGGCAAAGGCCCGCAACCCACTGAAAATTGTCCGCAACACACCTTTGGGTCCTGAACTACCATTTTAGAAACACTGACACATATGATGATCAATGAATGGCTCCAGTTTTATCCATCTCTGAGTCACTCAACATCGTTAGTAGACATCTCTTATAAACTAATGTTCTCTACTGAAGAACAGCAAGCTTGTGATTATATGTGTGCACTCCTGTGAGGGGCAGTGGAGCCTTTTAAGGCATAGAGTAACAAAACCATCACTACTGCTATCAGGTATCTGCGGATGCTCACGTAGCACTTTTCTCAGTCTGAATGACGAGATCAGTAAGATGGTGCTGTCTTGGGTGAGTCATCGGACTGCTCATCTACAGCCATTCATGTAGCATCCTCCTCGGCTCGAATGACGATAATAGTGCAATGAAACAGTCATTTTTCCATTTTAAATAAAATATATGTAGCAGTTTCTGCCAGTACTATCCTGTTGATCTTCTGCCATCTACTCTGCATGATATTTAGTCTACTTGCCTCATATTGTGGGGGGACCCTGGGGACAAGAAGTCAATCTTCGGGACTGACCGAGATAAGTTCAAAGCCTCTCCTACCATGTAGAGGTCATGTACTGTATCAAACCAAACTAATTATATATATATATATATATATATATATATCGAGTTGTCTGTCCCTGTGTGCCCTGCGAATGGCTGGCAACTAGTTCAGGGTGTCCCTTGCCCACTGCCCGAAGATAGCTGGGATGGGCTCTAGCACCCTCGCGACCCTACTGAGGATAAGCGGTGCAGATAATGGACGGATGGATAAATAGATAATTTTTTTTTAAAGCTTGTCATCAACCAGAAACAGAGACAGAACCCTGTAGCTTTCGTTTACTCAGTTTTATTGATAAAGAGGGGGAGCAGGGCTTACTTCCACGATCTATGGATCGACGGACACAGGTAGCAGATGGCTGGAACGCGGAAGTGGCACTTCCGTGTTGAGCGAGGATAATCGTAGACTGCGGGAATACTGGTCACTAGCCGGGACGGGAGGGCAAGGGCGATATCGAGTTCAGAAAAGAGGTCGGCACAGGTATCAGGCAGGAAACGGGACAAAACAACAGGTCGGATGTCGGAATGGCAGATCAGGGCAGAAACGGGTCTAAAACAGGTCCAGAAACCGGTCGGCAACAGGTAATCAGGCAGGAGAAAACAGAGCACGAGATTGTCGGACGGAATTAGCTTGCCCAGCTGGGAGCAAAGTTTCGCAACAAACTGACGGCGTCCTCTTGAAAGCCGGGGTTGTAAAAGGAGTCTCTTAGCCAATCAGCTCTCAGGGCTGTTGGCGCCAATTGGGAAGTCACAGGTGCCTTGAATTGGCAATCATGACAAAGCTAGTCAAAACATAGTTCATCAGTAATGTTTATTGATTTTTCATCATTACATATAAATGTATCCCCTAAAACAAGGTATAATTATAGTAAAAAGAAAACAAAATTACTAAATGAGCGAAGTTTTACAAATCAGAAAACTGCATTTTAAAACAGCCTTCAAATATAAAATGTATTTTACTCAAAGTGCTTACGGTTACCTGAAGGAGTTGCATAATATTCTAATTACTTTTAAAAGGTCTTAGTGTAAAATATTTGAATACAATTTGGGAACTTCTGTGACAGCAGACCTATTCCTGTAAAAAAGTAGAAGAAACTGTGACAATAAATGTTGCTGCACATCTTTAATTTAAAACAAGTATCTGGCCATTTTCGGGCTACAATAAGTTGCATAAAAGCATAGGACTATAGATTTTAAAACATAACCTGCATGCTATGGCCTTAAAAGTGGACATATACAAGCAATTCTAGACGTCTGGTTGCTGTAACTTTAAGAGCAACAATGTTTTATATTTGGTCTTCTTAACTTTTCAAAACCTGAGCAGACATTGGGCAAGTTTAAATGAGGAGCATTGTGTCATGTCATAGACTTCACTGCCCCACATTTAAGGGACTTGGACCTCAAGTGTCCGCAAAGGGGCCACGGCCATGTATAAACCCCTGCCTTTGCGATGGATTGACAGGAGGTGAGTTGCAAGGTGACAGGAAACAGACACAAATAGAAGGCAGTCTCGACTGCAGGTCATATATTTAACAGGTAGGTGACTGATATTTACTTCTGGGACGGCTAACTGACAACTTCATTTGCTATGAGTACAGAAACAATTTCCACTGTGAGAAGCAAAAAGTACGAACAGCAGGCAAAGTCTAAAACGATTCGAGGTTAGGCAGTGCTTCTCAACAATTTTCTGTCACGCTTCCCCTTGAAAGAAAAAATCCTGTTGTGAGATTTAGATTGCTTAATATTGTTGATTACACGTCACCTCTGTCCATGCCAAATCTTTCGGCACATTTTTGCTGAAGAAAAACTTAAGAGTCTTATCGGTGTGATTGCGTTGTAAAGTCTAAAATGACTGCCTAATTTATTTGGCTTTGTGCCGTCTCTCTATGCCTGTCTCTCTATGCCTGTCTCTCTATGCCTGTCTCCATGTCTGTGTTAAATGTTTTTTCAATGGGGTCAGTTGAGGGCCTGCTACACTTTGTGTCTTCTCTTTATACTCAATGCTTAATTAGGTGTGGAAGCTAAATGTAACCAAAACACTCCACAAGACAAAACCACTGAGAACACCACTGCCCTCCAAGGTAGTGGAGGTGCAATTGCTTTTTATTCTGAGGAAGTTTAAATGAATTAAAATAAAACTACCCCTAACTCAAACGTGGAGATTCGCGCCAACCAGGGGCCCTACTGTTCGAGAACTTCTGGAGGTTAAGGATTAGGTGTTAGGGTTAAGGTTAGAGTGTTATTGTTAGAGGGTAATAGTTCGGGTTAAAATAATGGGTAGGGGGTTAGGGTTTGGGCATTAGAGGTTAATGTTAGGGTTTAAGGTTAGGGAGTAGGTGACTAGCAGAGTAGCAGAGAGAGAGAGATAGGTAACAAACACAAAAAGAAACCTTGATGCGATCATACATTTTACAGGTGACTGACATTTACAACTGGGATAGCTGCATCTACCTGACAACCTCATTTGTTATGAATGTAACAACGATTTCTGTTGAGAGTGAACAGTATACATAAGAAGAGTAGCCACGATCTGGAACACCTGTTACACCTGGCCTAGAGGTGAACCGGACATAACATAAAAAGAAAATGGAGTTTCGACTCCCTCAAGCCCCAAGCAGCCACTGAAAATTGGATTACAAGAAAGGGAAAAGTAAACGACTTTGGGGTGAAATAAGGCCAACATAACAAACAAGACCTTGTAGAAATCAAAACATTTAACCAAAGCCAAAATAAAGAAAAGCACAGAACCGTACCTTCCTTATCAAATACAGGAGAACATTTACAGACTGATATGGCAATTCAGTTCCACAATATTTACAACTTGGCTTGGCTGTTTGGGAGACGAGAAAGCAGGGTTTACTTCTTGCTTTTTCTGCACTCAGGACCGCGTGTCTCTGTATGTTCCCTCTCTATCTCTCTCGCTCCTCTTTCTATTGACCCTATCTTATTTGGCCACTCACATACGGGTTTCAATGTTTCTACTCAACATGGGTCACTTGTCCTGATTTCCCTCCTATTACAACTCTCCTTCTTCACTATTTAAACTATCTGTCCCCGTGGTTCTTTGATAGTTCATTGTTTTCCATTACAGGTCACAACCACTCTCGTCCCAGCCTTCAAATCTACCAAACTTTTGACTGCCATTTTTGATCACAATTTTGTTTGACGAACTCTTGGATTGTTGCCTCCTCTGCTTGGGCTTACTAGAACAGTGACTCCACGCCTGTGTCTTGGATTACGATTGTTGGCTCACAATGGCCGACTAATCGGAAGACAGTTGCTGGGAAAGTACTGATATGAAAACCTTGAAACATCAGATGAATACAGAAAGTATATACTTTGTTAAGATATGTAGATAAACATGAGGAGCATTTTTTAACAACTAAATATATAATGTGATTATCAAGGTAACAATGTGCTGAATAAATAATAAAACTAGTATTACTGGAAAGCTAATGCAATAGTGACAACATACTCAGTGACACATTTTGATAATCTAACACTACCCAGCCCCAGTTGCCTCCAATATATGCGCAGACACGTAAAATCTTGTAAAAATAAGAAGAAAATTTCATTTTAGAAGATCATTTTTTTTCCCCAACAGTGCAATGGCGAACTTGACAACATGGTAGCGAAAAACGTTTTTTTTTCTTTTCTGGTTGCTTGCTGTATACTTAGCAAGCACATATGTACATGATATCATGGTTACGTCGCACGGTGACTACTCCAACTGGTGATCCGTGCCAAGCTTGGGTGCAAATCGCTCAAATGACATCTAAAATCCGCACTCAAGCAGGAAGTGTGCTTGGACACGGTACGATGGCGTCAGTATGGAGTGTGCCCTTACTGATACAACTATCTCAAGTACAGAATTATTGACCATATAGTTTACAATTCTTTGTTTCACCTCAGAGGGTAAATATGTCTGAATTTTTATCAAATTAATTATAATATCATTACTCATTTTCTGGAAGTGATAACACTCCCAACTAAATGAAACTGCATGTATAGACTAACCTACAGACAAAGGTCACCGAACTTTTTAAACATGAGCGCTACTCCTTTGTTACTGATTAGTGCAAACGGCTACCAATTTGATAAGCATTCTTAAACAACTCTTTAAGTATTATCTCTTTTATTACTACAGAATCTCACTCACATATGAGCTAATTGTTTGTGACGAAAAATTTGAGAAACAAGGTGTTTTTTGAGCAAAATCTTGCCCTTACCAGAGAAAATTTAAGTTACAAGAATTTCAAAACACTACCACCAGAGGGCGGTTTACTTGGATGATTTTGGAAGGCCCCCGATTAATTGTTTTTTAGTTATAGCTTATGGAGGAAATTTGTTCAAGATTCATGAAATTCTTGATAAGAGCTCTACCCAAGAACACATTAATTTTGCATGAACAGGGGCCACTGTATGTCGTTACGATATAACTATTACATTAGGTTGCTGTTACGTTATGTGAGGCTAAAATAGGCTCAACAAAAATAGTCAACAACTAAAGCATAAACCTCAAAAAAGAATACGAGGCAATTATATAGATATTTTTGGCATACACAGTCTGTGTCTTGCAACATGTTTAACTTCCTGGACCAGGCCAAGTATTTGGACAAAGAAAAAAAGTCCTGAAGAGAGCATTTCAAAGTCACAAAATAAAAATAAACCAGAGTATAATCTGGGCCGACTACAAAGTCTCCCTCAGAAAAAGCATCGAAAAATGGCTGACCACAGATTTTATAGCAAAGGGTTGTGAATTGGCAAAGCCTAAACTGAAGCTTAAACAGGCAAAGAAAGAAACTTACATTTTCCCAAGAGAAGTTTGTTTAAATTAAATGCAGCTGGATTTTGAAGGTTGTATGATAACATAAGAGCTGTCAAATCAGAAGTACATTGCTGGGAAAGTACTGATATAAAAGAATACATTCAAAAATGATATGAATACAGCAAGCAAATACTTCATCCAAGTATGTGGATGAACATAAGTGCATTTCTAACATCTAAACGAGTGATGTGATTATCAAAGTAATATTGCTATCATTATATAATAAATCTAATATAGCTGGAAAATTTATGCGATGCTAATAATATATTCAGTGACACATTTTGATAATCCAAAAATATCATTTTACAAAGAATAATGCTCAGTAGAAATACAACCTTGCTTTTTTAAAAGACATGCTGCTTTTACGAATCTAACAAGACTATGGCAATAATGTGTCCATGCAAAGTCATTTTGAGCTCCTAAACTTTACTTTCTCAACTTCTATAGCAAACTTTTAACCACATAATGCCTCACTGGCCATAATTTGATAATAACATCATGATAAAAAGTTAACAGCAATCCACAAAGTGATATTTATATGCTTATCTCAATTAACTTCTCGCCCCTTGTGTTAATGAGTGGTTCCAAAATGCTCCAATGAAAATATGCAGATTTTTTTCTAAACTCCAGAGGATGGTCTTTCGGTGTTGGGGGTTTAATGAATGGTTTCCTTTTGGATTTGGTCATTACTTCATTTGCATAGCAGGGGAGGACAAATAGAGTTTACCCATGTGTGAGCATGATTGTTGGCACACAATATTTCAAATAGATCTTTTTGCTTTCTTATTTTCTTGCTGAATTGGGGTTCCAAGAATATTCTATTTTTAGATTGCTATTGAGTCTCTACATACAGTGGCTCGCGAAACTATTTGGCCCCCTTGAGCTTTGTGACCTTTTGCCACATTTCAGACTTCAAACATAAAGCTATAAAACTCTAATTTCTTGTGAAGAATCAACAATAAGTGGGACACAATCATGAAGTGGAACACACTTTATTGGATATTTGAAACTTTTTTAACAAATAAAAAATGAAAAGGTGGGTGTGCAAAACTATTCAGCCCCATTGAGTTAATATTTTGTAGCGCCAACTTTTCCTGCGATTACAGCTGCAAGTCGCTTGGGGTATGTCTCTATCAGTTTTGCACATCGAGAAACCGATATTTTTGCCCATTCCTCCTTGCAAAACAGCTCAAGCTCAGTGAGGTTGAATGGAAAGCGTTTGTGTGAACAGCAGTTTTCAGTTCTTTCCACAGATTCTCAATTGGATTGAGGTCTGGACTTTGACTTGGCCATTCTAACACCTTGATGTGTTTTTTGGTGAACCATTCGATTGTAGCTTTTGTTATATGTTTTAGATCATTGTCTTGTTGGAAGACAAATCTCCATCCCAGTGTCAGGTCTTTTACGGACTCCATCAGGTTTTCTTTCAGAATGGTCCCTCATTTGGCTCCATCCATCTTCCCATCAATTTTAACCATCTTCCCTGTCACCGCTTACTACAATGCCTGCCTCACAAATATTCTAAATTCTCTTGCCCCCCTGAAAACCAGGACTGCCTCATTCTCCACATCTGCCCCCTGGTTTACACCCGCTCTTAGGTCAATGAAATCAAAGAACCGCCAACTCGAGCGACTCTATAAGAAAACCGGCCTCACCATCCATAAGGACATGTACATTACCCATAATGCTAAATACAAGGACCAAATTGCACAAACCAAATCCAGCTACTACTCCGGCCTCATCCTTTCCAACGAATGAAATTCAAGAACTCTCTTCTCTGTCATGAACAAAATCCTCCAGCCACCAAATTCTCTCCCCCTCCACCTGTACTCCACAACAACCTGCAACTCCATAATGGAGTACTTCAATCACAAAATCCTCAAGATTCATCACCAACTCCATCAAAACCTGTCTGCTCCCTCCCCATCTGAATTTCCTTCTCCTTGTCACTTCTTCTCCAGTTTTGCTCCACCCACGACTGCTGAATTATCCAACCTCATACTCAAATCCAAGCCCACCACTTGCCAGCTCGATCCCCTCCCTTCATCCCTTGTTAAATCCTGCCTTCCTTCCCTGCTTCCTCTCATATCTGCCATTATCCACTCCTCACTCTCTTCTGGTATTGTCCCATCACTTTTCAAAACCGCTGCTGTTACCCCTACACTGAAAAAACATGGTGCTGACCCCAACAACTTTGACAACCTCCGCCCCATCTCCAACCTTCCATTTATTTCGAAAATCCTTGAAAAAACTGTTGCTGCTCAACTCCACTCGCACCTGTCCCTCCACTCTGTCTATGAGCCCTTTCAGTCTGGTTTCCGCCCCCGCCACAGCACAGAGACTGCCCTAATCCGTATTGTAAATGATCTCCTCATAGCATCTGACTCCGGTTTAGTCTCCATCCTCATCCTCCTAGACTTGAGCGCCGCCTTTGACACAATCTCTCACTCTACCCTCCTCAATAGACTCTCCTCCATTGGTCTCACCCATACTCCCCTCAGTTGGTTCCATTCCTATCTCACTGGCCGCACTCAGTTTGTCCAGCTGAAATCCTTCACCTCAAAGCCCTCCCTAGTCACCACAGGTGTACCCCAGGGATCTGTCTTAGGTCCTCTTCTCTTCATCGTCTACCTCTTGCCTCTTGGTCATATCCTCCGCAAATTTAATATCCACTTTCACTGCTTTGCTGATGACACCCAACTCTACCTCTCCTGCAAACCAAACTCCATACTCCCACCTCCCTCCCTCACCTCTTGCCTTTCCGAACTCAAAACATGGTTCACAACAAACTTTCTTAAATTAAATGCCAATAAAACAGAATTCCTCCTTTTTGGCACCAAATCCACTTTATCCAAAGTAAACAATTTCTCTCTCAACATCGACAGCTCCTTAGTGTCCCCGTCCCCCCAGGTCAAGAGTCTGGGCGTCATCCTGGATAGCATGCTAACCTTCCACTCACATATCAACACCATCACCCGCACTGATTATTTCCACCTCCGCAATATTACCAGACTCCGCCCTTCCCTCACCCCCCGCACCACTGCTATTCTCGTCCACAGTCTTGTCACATCCCGCCTTGACTACTGCAATGCTCTCCTCTTCGGCCTTCCTTAAAAGTCCCTCCATAAAATTCAGCTGGTTCAAAACGCCTCTGCTCGCATCATCACAAAAACATCTTCCCAGCAGCACATCACCCCCGTTCTCCAACAGCTACACTGGCTTCCTGTTCAGAATCGCATCAGCTACAAACTGATCCTATATACATATATGGCCATTCACAACCTGGCTCCTCCTTACCTGTCCGAACTTCTCCATGTGCACGTCCCCACTCGCTCCCTCAGAACCTCGTCCTCCCTCCGACTGTCAGTGCCCCCTGCCCACCTGAGCACCATGGGAGCCAGAGCCTTCAGTCGCGCTGCTCCCAAGCTTTGGAACAATCTACCTCCGGACCTCCAAAACTGCACACCTCTCTCCACTTTTAAGTCCCGTCTAAAATCACACCTGTTAAGGACTGCCTACAACACATAGCTTCTCCATTTCCTATGTTTTTATGATTTTATGTTTTGTTTTTATTTATTATTTCGCTTACAACTTTTTAAATTGTATTTTTTTCATTGTCTGTACAGTGTCCTTGGGTGGCCTAAAAGGCGCTTTTAAATAAAATGCATTATTATTATTATTATTATTAAAGAAAAGTAGGCCCAAATATTTTTGGTGAACTATTCGATTGTAGCTTTTGCTTTATGTTTTGGATCATTGTCTTGTTGGAAGACAAATCTCCATCCCAGTCTCAGGTCTTTTGCGGACTCCATCAGGTTTTCTTCCAGAATGTTCCTGTATTTGGCTCCATCCATCTCTCCATCATTTTTAACCATCTTCCCTGTCCCTGATAAAGAAAGGTAGGCCTAAACCGTGATGCTGCCACCACCATGTTTGACTTTGGGGATGGTGCTTTGAGGGTGATGTGCCGCTTTTACGTCAAACATAACGTCTTGCATTGTTGCCAAAAAGTTCGATTTTGGTCTCATCTGATGAGAGCACCTTCTTCCACATGTTTGGTGTGTCTCCTGGGTGGCTTGTGGCAAACTTTAAACTACCCTTTACAAAGGCCAGATTTGTGCAGTATACGACTGATTGTTGTCCTATGGACAAATTCTCCCTCCTCAGCTGTAGACCTCTGCAGTTGATCCAGCGTGATCATGGGCATCTTGGCATCTCTGATCAGTCTTCTCCTTGTATGAGCAGAAAGTTTAGGGGGATAGCCCGATCTTGGTAGATTTGCAGTGGTCTGATTCTCCTTCCACTTCAAAGTATACCGCTTGCACAGTGCTCCTTGGGATGTTTAAAGCTTGGGAAATCTTTACGTATTCAAATCCAGCTTTAAACTTCTCAGTATCTTGGGGCTGCCATGTGTGTTTCTCGTTCTTTATGATGTTCTCTGTGCTTGAAACAGACCTCTGAGACTATCACAGTGCAGGTGCATTTATACAGAGACTTCATTACACACGGGTGGATCAAATTTATCATCGTCAGTCATTTAGATCAACATTGAATCATTCGGAGAACCTCAATTAACTTCTGGACAAAGTTTGCTGCACTGAAAGTAAAGGGGCTGAATAATTTTGCACACCCACTTTTTTGTTTATTTGTCAAAAAAGAATAAAATATCCAATAAAGTGTGTTCCACTTCATGATTGTGTCCCACTTATTGTTGATTCTTCACAAGAAATTACAGTTTTATATCTTTATGTTTGAAGTTCCAGGGGGCCAAATAGTTTCGCAAGCCACTGTTTGTTTGCATGGACTTGCCCACTCTTATCTCTCGGATTTGATTTTCCCCTATGTTAGAAACGCTGTTCTACTTGTGACTCCAACCCTGCTTGTCTCCTCTTTTATGCAGCCTCTAATCTACCCTCGCACGTGCCAGTGAGCTTTCTACTGACCACAGAACCATGATGGCAGCATTTATTTGTCAGCAAGGTCAGTAGGTAGTCCAGAGTCAGTCAACGACAGGTTTCGAGGGGTCGAGAAGCATGCACAAGCAGGGACATCAAAATGGCAAGTAATGATCTGACAGCTTCTGCTGTTGGCACAGTCCATTAATACCACTCTTTTGATTAGAGTCAGGTTCAGGTAATGATAAAGAGGTATGGGATCCCCATGTACATCTGCCTGTTGGCACCTCCTTTAGGACAGTGTTAGGTGTGGCTAAAAGCTATCCAATGGCACAATGGTTTCAAGTTGAAACATCGTCTTTAAACAAAACATAATTTGCTGCAAACAAAAAACTTTTACAAGGAATAAGTATAACCATTTAATACATTGTAGATTTAATTATCTATTCCGAGGGTCTCTACATGGGCTAATTGCGGCCCGCGGCCTGACGGTTTAAGGCCCCTTGAAAATTACATGCTTTACAGACAAAGCATTTTAAAATTTTTTAGCTAATTTAATAATGTTTCTTGTGGAAAACCCAATATGGCCCTACTTCACTCAGACCCTAGCTCTGGCTGCCCCTAGATAAATCGAGTTTGAGACCCCTGTTCTATTTCCATGATCACAGCTACATCAGACTCCTAATTAAATACAGATGAATATTTGCAAAGTAAATGGTACACACAAAATATTGTGTTATAATAGCAACTTCCATTTAATGTAATCATATCACCACCATTCTATTAGTTTTGATCTTAAATGAATGAATTATACAGAAGCTGTCGCGACCAGAACGTAATCAGGACCCAAATGCGTAGCGTTAACCACAAGTTTATCGAATAGAATGAGGAAGGGCAGCGCCTGCGATCCGCTGCTTGCTGGACGCGGGAAGCAAGTCGCTCCCGCAATTGGATTGTGATCCGAATACGGAAATGGATCTTCCGTAGCAGGAGATGGCGGTGTCAGTGACAGAAAAACAGGTCGATAGCCGGGACAGGAGAGCAAAAACATGGTCGGGATCAAAAATGGGTTGTAGGCCAGGACAGGAGAGCAGACGTGGTCGGGATCGAAAACAGGTCGTAGCCGGAGACAAACGGGGAGATCAGGAATGGACAGGTGGAAAACGGGTGCAAAAACGGGACAGCTAGGAGTCAGGGTCAAAAATGCTTGCCTTGTAACAACAGAGGTTTGCTGACGGACTGACAACCGGAGAGTGACAGGACTGGGCTTAAAAGGAGACAGGGAACCAATCAGATAGTCCGCAGCGGCTGCCGCCAAATGAGCGGGCACAGGTGATCCAAATCGGTAGACATGACAGAAGCTTATTTTAGATTTTTGCATAACTGAGAAAAAAATCATAAATCTAATGAATAACAACGTTTGATGCCAAGACTGCATAAAACCCATTCCTCTTTTTCTTTGTGTTTGTTTTTATACAAAGTACGGTCTTCGCAACTGTTTCTAAATTCACTAAATGAAAAAAAAAGAATTCTGTGTTTTTTACCGCATGTGAGTCAATAAATATCATCTGGTAGGGGAGTGCATAGTAGTCTTTTGCAGCCTTATGCATTGGAATCCTTGGTTCGGACAGAAATACTTTTGTTTCCCCCCAAGCATAATTATGCTCAGTTTTCATGCAATCATGCATACATAATTACTGACCAGGCTTTAATGCGTGAAAGCAATGAGATGGGTTTATTTTCAATTCCACACATGGTTGGGTATTCATCTATAGTGTTAGTTCCCAATTTTCCTTTGGCGACCAATCAATTCATATGACACTCTTAATTTACAAACACATAAGAAGCAATCAGGGTGCAATTGTACTAATTATTATTGTACAAATTTGAAGAAACATACATTTGAAGAGAGATGCTGTATGAAATGTGTCAAAGAGAGCTTTGACATGTTTTTGACATACTGGCAAGGATCGATTTTTTTAAGCTCAAACTGTATTAATGTGATTTTATTTACTTCACCTTTTCAAAAGATTACTATTTAAATTTTTAGAAACGCATGCCGCGTTTATTGCACTCTAGTTGCCCAGATAAGGGATACATTATGTGCGTTTGCTGTTGCATTATGAATCCACAAAATAAAAAGTACTTTAAAATTGTGAATTTCCCTACGGGGATGAATAAGGAATCTATCTATATATCAAACATACCGTAATTCATTAAGATATTAATAAAGTTAAACTTGAGGCGGTATCCTACAACAGAGTAGTCACGTGGGTGCATCAATAATCACAGGATGTGCTACACCCTTTCATGTTGATAGTAGGCTAATATAGATACATACAGCCACTCCTGACCATAATCTTTTGTTTTTTTGGCCCAATATGGCTCTTTCAAGATTTTGGGTTGCTGACCCTTGAAATAAAAGGATACAAAAAGGATATGGTTCCTTCAGATCATTGAAAAAAAATAAAAATAAGTTACGTAATGTATAAATACATAATTCACTAAAATTTTTCCATTAACCCACCAGAACACAAAATGATGACTCCTGGGTTCTTTTTTTTTCCAGGATTAAAACTGGATACATATATAATTCACTAAAATTGGTCCATTAAAATACATGAAAAATTAAAGACATCAAAATCCAAATAAATAGATTAAATTAAATGTACTCACTGAGTGAATGTCCTCAACTAAGTACTGAAATACTGATCATTATAATCATCATTTTGATTTTCCCATCACACTTGTTAGATTAAAATAGGTTTCTGAGTATGTTGTCACCATAACATGAATTTTCCAGTTATATCAACTTTATTATATAATCACCACATCATTACTTTAATAATCATATTATTTATTTAAGTTGTTGTAAATGCACTTCATATTTATCCACATATTTTAGTACTTACTTGGATTTTACAATATTTTACCATGTATTTGTAGATTTACTTTTTTTTTTTTTAAATCATTTTTTTCCGAACCATGACACAAATCATTTTTTAAATAAGCAAGAGACTACACTGAGTGAAGCGCAAAATAAAAATGAGCTGCAGTTATGGATGCGTCCACTTGATGTCACCAAACCCTAGCAACACTCCCAAAGACACTCTCTTTCTTTTTCTCCATTTTTTTCTCTCTCTCTCCTATTTCCCTCTTTATTTATTTCTCACTTTCTTACTCTTTCTCCTTTCTTCTTTTGCTTTCCTCTCTCTCACTTTCTTGCACTCCCTTTGTCTTTCTTTTTTTCCCTTCTGTGATTCTTTTTCTCTATCCATCATTTTCTCTCTCACCCCCTTTCTCGTTATTTCGTTTCTCTATTTTTTTAGCTTTCTTTTTCTTCTTTTGTTCTTTTTCTATCTTTTTTCTATTGTTTTCAGCTCTTCGAGACTTATTGTGATTAAGTGCTATACAAATAAACCTGACTTGACTCGCTGAATCTTTTCTTCGATATCTGTGTTCTTCTCAGCAATGGTCTTATCATACAACCTTAAAGATTCAGCTTTTTGCTAATTTCTTGTAGAGGAACTTTTTCTTTTTGCCTCGTAATGTGAGTTTTGCGTTCCATTGTTGTAAATATTCCTCACTATAAGAGAGGGCCAGAGACATTCTTGCTGGCCTTTGGGGGGAGCGCACACCTAGCCTGTGTGGAAGGGCGCTTCCCTGATCAATCGGTCCGGCGTAAGTTCCGTTTTACTTTAATTCAGTTTTATCTTTATTTTGAAACTTTGTTATAAATGTCCTCAACTGCATATTGCTTCTCTCCAACACTATTTATTCAAAGTCCGAAAACTCGGTCTGGTCGTCAAAGAACACCGGAATGTCCTTTCGTCTTCAAGCTCTTGTACAGTTTGGCCTTGTTCCTGTTCTTTTCTCCGACATTTTCGTGTCATTTCACAAGGGAAGTTTTATTTTTCTTCTGTTTATTTTGTACTTGTGCCTTGCAAGGGGAAACGTTGGCCCTGTCCTCGAATAACCATCCCAGCCTTCCCCGTTTTCAGCCACTTGCGCACACACAAGAAATGTAGTAGGTTTACATGCCCAGAGCGACACAGCACAGCTTGCGTGCCTCCTTTCCTTTTGTTTTTTTTCCTCTCCGTTGTTCTTCTACTTCTCTTTTGGTGTCCCTGTCTGGATCTTTCAATCCCCCCCTACTCCACCCCGCGCTTCTTGCTTTAGTGAATGCCTCCGTGATTCCCTTTCTTTGTAATATTTTCGCCTGCATCCCGTTGACAACCATTCCACTTATGCACTTTCACTGTCTTCAGGGAAAATGAGACACAAAATGAGTTTCCATTAAAGCACTGTGTGCAAACCACGGCTTGTGGGCCACATGTGGTCCATCAGGCTTTTCCATCCGGCTCACGAAAAAGGTCAAAATACAATTATGAAATATATAATAGTGAATAAAGTTCTACTGTTAAAAAAATGTATTTGGGTGGCACCATTTTCCCTATTATCCCTGTGTTACTACAACAAAAATACCACTACATAAAAACTACAAAAATACCTAGAACTAAAGATCCAACTCAGTGCTTAAAAACAGGGACCGAATAGAATATTTTGCTTTAATTATGAAAAGAGAAAAAAATAGTATAGCAATACAAAAAAAAAATTCTACTACAGTAATACTGTTATACAAAAAGAGTACTACTACACAAATATTACAAAAATTATCTACATAAAATACAAAGTAATATGACAAAAATACTACAAAATACTACTATGGATATGCTATAAGAATACTACAAACCTACTAAGAAAATAAAACCAAAATATTACTAAGGAAATACTTCAGGAACACTTTTATAGACATATTACAATAATACTACTGATAATACAGAAGAAATACTACAAAAATAATGCTACAATAAGACTATTATACAAACATGTTACTTCAGAGTAAAAAAAAGTGCTGTATTACAACAGAAATACTACAAAAATAAAACTACAGTACTATTATAGAAATACGACAAAAACAGTGACAGTAAAACTGGTGGGTGGGTGAATTCATTAACCACATGGGTTGTAGGGGCAACATTTCCTGTGGTGTGTCTTGAGCAAGTACAGCTTGTTGGTGCCCATCCATCTCCAGGCCAACAACTGTTTCCACCGATCTCAAACTGGGGACCTTTTGCTTGTTAGGTAAATGTGTTACTACTACAGAAACATGACTACAGAAATAATTCTATTGCGGAAATAATTCTATTACGGAAATACTACAAAATAATACGGATATACTCCAAAAACACAACTAAGAAAATACTGCAAAAATGCTAAAACAAAACTTTACCCTTAGAAAAATCTGTAGAATACCATAAATCCATGCTAAGCAAAGCCTTCCTCTTGGTCTCCTTCCATTTAGCCGTGTTCTAAGGGATGGGCAGCGCACCTGTATGATGCGGCAGGGGTAAACCAGTGAAAGCTGTTGGGCCCTGCTTTTGAACAGAAGGGTGTGTTGTATCACGCTGACCCGAGTGACATGGCCGCTTTCTTGTGTCCCGTTTCATCTGGAGGGACGAAAGCATGACCAACTTGTGTGCCGAGGTGCTTAACTTGTTTGGGTGTTTGGGCATTTGGGTTGGCCATGGTCCAAAAATGTTTGTGTGTTTTTCCTACTTTTTCCTTTTTTAATTTTCTTTGTTTTCGTGTATGTGTTTGTCTTGCTGTCGCTCACCTCTTTCGAGGGATATGACCAGGGTAGATGGATAGATAGATAGATAGATAGATAGATAGATAGATAGATGGATAGACAATGTATAGATTGTTAAGATTAGGATCAAATTTGACAAGGTACCAGGTAAGACTTCAAGCTATTGTCTCACCTGTTTTCCAGCTAAGATGCCCATGCTACACTCATCTGCAGGCATTTGTATGCAAAAAAATTTTTTTAGGCAAGAATAAAAAACTATTTCTGTTATGTTAGGAGCTCTAGCAGTGAGTTTTTTAGTTTTTACCTTTCAAAATAGACAAAAACTGTCCAGAACGGTTCAAAAAATGCATTCAATTTACTTTCGGTACGTTTTGGGTTGGTTCTTCCAAGATTTCAGATTGCAGACCTCTGTGTTAAATCCAAAATACACGATGACAAGATCACGCATACCAGCAAGGGATGTCACACAGACTCGTCATTTAAACATTTCATGAGTTTAAGTCTTGCCACGAGAAAGGCCAAGTGCCTATTAAAGAACCAAGATTTGACTCAAACATGACTGCAAGTGCTACCATTTAGCAATGAATCAGGAAGTGTCACATTATTACAGATGATCTCATTGAAATGAAGTCCTTTAAAAAGGGCGGGAATAACAACATAACGATTTATTTTAAAGAGTGAATCTTGCTTCAGTTCGAGATATATTTGGTTAATCCATCAGTTTTGAAGACAACATCAAAGCCATATTTATAATCGAGCATCGCAAATGGAAAAACAATCAGCAAGTTCCAAGTGACAGTCATCCGGCACCGACAAGCAGACTATAAATGAAATCACGGGCAAATCAATATTCCAAAGTGGGAATTAATAATTTCTCAATGGTGACATTGAGAAAGCAACTGAAGTATTTTTTTATCTAGTTGAAGAAATACTATATCTTGGGGTGTGACAGAAAATCATTAAGAAGCACTGCATTAGGTATAGGTGAAATAAAACAGATCTCTTTTCTGGGTTCAGGCCAATGTTCCCTCTAATTTTCCACGGGTCTGAGCACAAAGTCGGTGAGCAACGCTTGAAACTAAAGTGAGCAACAGCAACCCCAAGTGTGGCAACTAAATCATTATCAAAAATGTCCAAAACTTGACATCACGTTACATTTTGCTGAGTTTCCGGCAATGCAAAATTATTTTTCACTTTTGAATGAATTGACTAATGTACGATTGCAAAGGTTGCAGGGCCTACAAACGTCATTTGTTTTACAACAATTCTTTCACAAGATTTCCATTTCTTTCATTCCTGGTATCTTTTGTCGCATATTACTAACATTTTTGAAGGCTTATTTAGTCGGTTGCACGATACACAACTGTATTTAATTACATTTTTTAGTGGGAGTACAATGTTGGCAACAAGATTAATTTGATATAATTGGAAATTATTTGAAGGCAACACAAACTTTTTCCCATTTTTTCCGTTTTTTTTCTCCTTTTTTAAAGTTCCCTTTTAAAAAAATCTCATTGTGTTTATTTTTTCCTAGCTGTTACTTTTTTCTTGCTTTTTTGTTCTCTCTTACCTTTTTTCCCTTTGTTTGCTTCTTTCTTTTCTTCTGGCTTTTTAAATGATTTTTTCCTGCTCTTCCTTTCTCTTTTTCTCTCTTTTTGTTTCGTTTTTTGTCAGCTTTTCACTACTTTTTCATTTTGGTATTTTTTTCTTTTTTGTTCTATTTCCCCCCCTTCCTTTAAGTCATTTTGTGCAAAGTTTTACGTAATATTTGGTCGTATAGGGATTAAAGATGCAAAAACAACCTGAAGAGCCGTTTGGGACCCGAAAGAGCCGGTTCTTTTTAGTGAGCCAAGCCGAAGAAGCCGGCTCTCGAAAAACTCTACTGACTTTAATCAACGTCGTTCTACTTCAACATTCACTTCAAAATACCGCATTTAGAACACAGGGGAACACGTGTATTTTTACCTTCATGCACTGTAACTTTGACTTAATTCGCTTCTTAATTAGCAATTTCGAGCCCTGACTTTTGTGAGCTGGCTAGATTTTCTTGTGCGCGGAAAAGCTCTGGGTAGTGCGCAATTGCGCACACATGCAGCTTGCAGTGGAAACATTGGTTTAGGCCTCTATGTTGGTCATGTCATCATTTTATAAGTCAACACAAGATTCCAACACAATCAAAACCCTTTAAAAGTTCACTTTAGCCTTTGAGACAATGACGAGCATGGTCAAACAGGTAGGGAATTAAGGGGTGTCCAAAATAGGGCCCGGGGACCATAGTGAGAGTTTTTCGTGGTGCACTGACCTTCTACAGCCAACAGCATATACAGACGCTGTCCGACCCAGGCACGAGTTTGGTTCCGGACGATTGTCATAGCTTCAGTGCTATGTTTTGTATGTTTAAGGTTTATATAAGTATGTTTAAGGCTTGTATAAGTAACCTGTTTTGTTTTGTACTAAAAAAATAAACATTTAATAAAATAATATGCTCTATAAAATATTCCTAAGTGGCTGAGTTATCACACTTTAAAGTACACGTCCAAAAAATGTACACTGACATGCATTGTGTCACTAATGAGTAGTACATTATTTTATGTATATTTTAATATCAGACTTAAAAAAGGGTGTGTGATATGTGAAGGATTGAGACTTGTGTCATTGAATTTGTGATAAGCACACATGTTAAATGGCAACAATGGATGTAAATTGATTCCACGCGTTTCAAACAAAACCAATTGTAACTATTTTACTCGTGTCAAGACACTTAAAGGGACAGTGTGTTATTTTGCGCATTGTGGTTAAAATTTTCTATACACCTTTTTCATAAGTGTAAAGCACATTGTAAAGCGCTTTGGGAGGGCTTCATTGACTTGAAAAGCGCTATAGAAATGCAGACCATTTACCATATAAAGATAAATAAAGTTAAGCTTAACTTAATTTTGGAAAATGAGCTTCAAGGGTTAGGCATCTTCCTCCTCCGTTGTAGAAAGTGGCCGAAAAAAAAGCTTTCCGACCATTTTCTCAACCGCATCAAGCTTTCTTATTCCACCTTCATTGCAAAAGAAACGTCTCACCTCGTCTTTAGACTTTACACCAACCATATCGAATGGATGCACGAGATATTAAGCAATACAAATGTTTTTAGCGCGCTGGAGATACAGTATAGTATGTTTACACACGAAGTAGGAAGAGAAAGCCGGATTTTCTCTTCAGGGTTGATGCTGGGTGAGATCTCACAGAGTCACATGCCGAAACACTACAGTACTGTCCTGTACTCGAAAAAAAGTGCACAATACAAAATTTAACTTACAGCAATGTTCGGGTATTTTTCGACATCCCAAAAAAAAATGTTCGTATCTACCGTTTTTCGTAACACGAATGTTCATAAATAGGGGAGCATCTCTAGGTAGTCTTAAAAGTGGCTGCGCTCCTCAGGCTACAGCTAACTCCATTAATGCGGGAACATTTTTGGGAAGTCTTGTGGCGGCAGCAAAAGTGCTGCATTGTGGGATCTGTAGTTTGAGCGTTATCAGCGTTTCATAGAGCCGGGCCATTATGATAGATGTATATGAAATTATTTCATGAGCCGGATATAATTGTACGCTGGGCCCGCAGGCCGTGAGTTTGATACCAACGGATTAGGGCTTATCTTCCCATCTCATTAGCTGCACCGCTTATCCTCAGTAGGGTCGCGGGGGTGCTGGAGCCCATCCCATCAATCATCGGGCAGTGGGCAGGGGACACCCTGAACTGGTTGCCAGCCAATCGCAGGGCACGCAGGAACAGACAACTCACTCGCTCATTCAAACCTAGGGACAATTTGGACCGGCCAATTCACCTGAAATGCACGTTTTTGGAATGTGGAATGTGCAAAAAACACTCAAATCAGGAAATGGACCAATACTTTTTAACTGCACTGTATATATAAATCAACACAAATCATGATATCTTCTTTTTTTTCATACTGAATTAAAAACAACTTAAAGCACCCTGGATAGAAAAATCCTGCTGTCTGCCGCGATGAAATAAGCAGTTATTTGTTACAAAGCTTTCTGTTCCCCTGGACGTCGTTGCGAACAAAACGAATGAGGTTTTGGATAAATTCAGCCACAATTTTTGGCTTTTCCCGCTCATAAACATTTACGAGTATTGTCAGCCAAACCCCAGGGAGATGTTGCTCCAAATATGTGGCCATAGCACCGCTATCATATGGCTTTCTTGCACAACTTGTCACAAGCCAGGAACGGAGACAGGACCCAATAGCGTTCGTTGTACTCATTTTTCATTGAGAAGGAGAGCAGTGCTTGCCTCCACGATCCGATGATCGTCGGTCACAGGTAGCTGATGGCAGGAACGCGGAAGTGGCACTTCCGTGTTGAGCAAGGGTAGTCTTAGACAGCGAGAACACAGGTCAATGGCCGGGACGGAGGAGCAAAGGCAGTAACGAGTCCAGAAAAGAGGTCGGCAACAGGTATCAGGCAGGAAACAGGGCAAAACAGGTCGATGGCCGGGACGGAGGAGCAAAAAGCAGAAACAGGTCCAGAAACAGGTCGGCAACAGGTATCAGGCAGGAAAACTGGGCAAGATAATGTTGGAGGGTACAAAGCTTGCTTGGCTGAGAGCATAGGTTCGCAGAACGGTCTGACGCTGGTAACAAGGAGCCGGGGGGTTTAAAAATGGGCAGGGAGCCAATCAGCGACCAGGGCTGTTGGCGCCAACAGGGCAGCCGCAGGTGCCCTGAATCAGTAATTATGACACAACTGGGTGACGGAGTTGTCCACTAGCTTTTTTCCCATTTGATTAAGTCGAGAAGAGGTGAAAGAAAATGAAAAAATAAACATCTAAAATCTACAGTATCATTAAGACATGAATGATAATGAAAATGTATTATTGACAAATTGGTGATTGATAACGCCTATTATCCAAGTCATAGTGAACTTCACTTGTGCCTAAGGGCTTCACGAACGTTAACTAGACAGCTACTTTGTAAACAAAAATGGTCTCAATTTTTTAGCGCTTTTCAAGTCAATGAAGACCTCCCGAAGCTCTTTACAATGTGCCTCACACTTTTCCCTTTTTACACACTAACCGATAGCATCGTCAGCCATGCAATTTACCTGCTATCAGGGGGCATTAGGGGTTCAGTGCCTTGCCCAAGGACACTTCAACATATAACACAGAGGAGCCGGGAATCGAACCTGCGACCTATTGATCCTCCTGAGCTAAACACAAAGAAAAGCAGTACAGAAGTATGTAAATAAAATTGAACACAAGGTTAAAGAAGCTTGTTGTTTTTGAAGTGAAGTTGGAGTGTGACACCAGGTGTGGGTGCAATTCCGCTGGTAGGCTTTGAGCTGAGCGTGATCCGGCCTCCCAAAAATATACAATCCTGAGCTGCAAAAAGCTGGAAGGGAGGCTGGACGGGTTCTCCCCTGGTGTGGTCGGGCACTTGTTGCACATCCAATCCCGCTTCAAAACTTTTCAAAAGAAAATGCGTGCTTGTGACAGGTTTTACACACTATATTGTTAGTGAAGAAGAGAATGATGTGAAAAGAGTCATATCTCAGAAACTGTCAAATACTGTATATATTGTGATTGCGTAACGTGGTCATTTTTTAAGTAGCACAACTACTATTAACCCCAAACATTTTTTGCACAGCATTAATGTACATTAAACATAACCGAACGCACATCCAGCAATAGCTTACAACATGTTTCATTATCCATTCTTTGTTGTTGGGAGTTCTAACATTCGACCAATCTTGCGGTTTGAAGCCAGGAGACAAAATGGATATGGAGTGTCTCGGCTAATATGAAAGTTACACTAAATACCCAAGATAGTGAACAACAGGTGTCTTCGAGCTACTTTTGCCTACTTATTAGCGCAAAGGGCACCAACTTTAATTAGCATTTCTAAAATAATAACTAATTTTGTACCACTTACCATGTTGTTGGTATGTTACACCTAGGTTAATTATTGGGAGTTGAAAGAAGAGAGAGAGAAAGGAAGAAAGAAAGAGAAAACAAAAGAAAGGAAAGAGAGAGAGGGAGAACGAAAGAACGAAAGACAAATAGACAGAAAGAAAAAAAGAGAGAGAGTCAAAGAATGAGAGCGAGAGAGAGAGAGAGAGAGATAGAGAAAGAGAGAGAAAGCTTGAGAGAGAGAGATAAAGAGAGAGGGAACATAAAAAAGAAGGCAGAAAGAAACAATGATAAATCCAGAAAAAAAGAAAGAAAGAAAGACAAAGAGAGAGAAAGAGAGAGAGTGGGAGAGAGAGAGATAAGTAGAATCTCTTATCCGTTTAAGAGTTCTGATTTTGTCTAACTGTCCCCTTGAGTCAGTCAGTCAGCTACTTGTTTAGTAGAGGCAATCTTTGCTCTGCTTCTTGCCATTTTCAGCTGCTTCTCTCTCTCCCTCTCTCTCTCTCTGTCCCTCTCTAACTTTCTGTCCTCCTCTCTTTTTTTCTTTCTTTCTTTCCTTCTTTCTTTCTCTCCCTTTCTATATAGTTCTCTCCCGCGTTCACTCTCTCTAATTCTTTGACTCTGTCTTTCCCTTTCTTTCTTTCTGTAATTCTCTCTTTCTTGTGTCTCTCTTCCTCTCTCTTCCTTTCTCCCTTTTTCTTTCTCTCTTTCTCACTTTCATTCTTTATCTGTTTTTCTTTTACCCCTTTCTTTCTCCCTTCTCTCTCTCTCTCTTCTCCCTCTTTATATTTCTTCCTTTCTCTTTGTCTTTCTTTATTTTTCTTTTCTCTCTCTCTTTTCCTCTCACTGCCTTCTTTTTTAAGTTCCCTCTCTCTCTCTCTCTCTCTCTCTCTCTCTCTATCTCTTTCTCTCTCCCCCTCTCTCTTTCATTCTCTCGCTTCCTTCGTCTTTTTCTCTCTCTCCTTTCTACTTCCAATAATTAACCTGGTAATAACACAGTAAAAACATAGTAAGTTGTACAAGATAAGTTATTATTTTAGTGGGTGCCCTTTGCGCTAAAGAGTCGCAAAAAGTAATTTGACACGTAAAAAAGCTTGGAGACCCCTGAGCTAGATAACACTCATTGTCCCTTTAAAAATAACAAACATAGATAATAGTCCACAAAATGGCTGAAGCAAACAATACCTGGAGGGTTAGAATCTTGTGGGAAGGAAGAAGCCGAGCACAAAGTGGAAAGAGGAAGGGAACACAAGATGGCGCTACAAGGATTGGGGAGACGCAGCCGACGTGGATTACAGCTGACGTGCAAAGAGAGAAAAAAAGAAGATGAAGGAAGGCAGGGTGACTAGAATAACAGGAGGATGAGAAGAAAAGAGGTGGAAGACCAGATTTGGAGGCACAGCCTGAAAAAAACATGAGAGGAGACAGAATGAGGCAATCAGGGACCGCTGAGGATAATAATAAAAAATAGAAAAGGTGGTAGAGAGAAAAAAAAAACATATGAGGAAAAAGGGCTGAACGGCAAGGAAATGCAAGGGATGCAAATGGATCCATATAGGGGAGTGTAAATTAGTGATGGAAAATCAGGATCTTTTCGAAGAACTAGCTCTTTTTGCTTAGCTAGCAAAAAATAAAAATAAATAAAAATAAAAGCAAAAAAATAAGACAAAAAGTAAAAAAAGAGAAAAAATAAGAAAAAAGGAAAAAAAGAAACAAAGAGGGAAAAAGGGAAAAAGAAAGAAAAAATTAGGAAAGACAAAAAGGTGTCCCTTTAAAAAAAGAAAATAAAATAGATTACAAAAATAAAACTATTTACCAAAAATATGTGGTAAAATACAACACAATTTAACATTTCATATACACTCAACACATTTCAATCCTTGTCAAAACAAATGCATATTGACCAATGACACCTGAAAAAAAACTCCTCCCCATGAATCAAATGCCAGTTTCTTTTGTTCTCTTCAAAAGTCGGGCTCATGTACGCTCTCACTTTATCCCCTTATTTGGTCACTCACTTCTATTTACCCCCTCACAACTGTTGCCATGTTTTGGTGTCCCTGCTGTTTTTGCACACATCGCAACTCTTCTTCTTTTTATCAGTGATGTCCCCTTGGTTCCATGCTAGTTTATTGTCTTTCTTGTCATGTTCAAAGCACCCCTATTAAAGCGCTCTTGTCTACTCAGTGACTCTAACCCGTGCCTGATTGGTGGTGACACAGCTTCTATCTTTCACCACTAACTTCTTCTTTCCTTTTTTAGTCCTCCATCCCCTTGGTTCCTTGCTAGTTTGTTGTCTTTCTCACCACGTTCCAAGCACCCCTGTTATTGTCTTGTCTACAACGTGTATCTCAACCCTGCCTGAATGGCAGGGAGCCAGCTCCCGTTGTTCACTTAAAAGACAGCTATTACGTCCGCGAACGACACATCACTGGTGCAAATGAAAACAAAATAAGAGAAGGAAAAGGGAAAGGAAAAAGAAAGAAACCTTGGACAAAGCATATAAGAGGAATAAAAGACGGGAGCCAAAAACGATGGACTGCGTTTTTGAAGGCGATAATGACCTTCACACGGGTAAAACGTTGCACCTGTTGCCAGGCAACCAGCGCTGTGATCAAGGAGTCTCGGTTTGTTTATCTAACAATGAATGTGGTGTTTACACTGCTTTTAATAGGTTGGCGATGTGAAAATGAGTGAGGGTGCAGTAAGGGAGATTTTTGGATGTATCCCTTGAAAAAAGTGAGGAATATTTTTACAAATTTGTTAAAATTCACGCACATTCTCCTGCTTGCCTTCTCGTTTTGGAAACGACTGGTTTTCTTAAAGGGACAGTGTTCTATCATGCGACCACTACATGTGGCCCAATTGTGTCGTGCAACCGGAAACCAGCGCTAAACAGCACAAAGAAGAATACAATCTATGGACACTTAAAGTGATCAAAATGCAACATGTTACTTGACAGTTACTTGCTAGGCTTTTTGCAGAAAGAAGAAAAGAGGCAGTAGGGGCTTGTGGGAGAAAATACTAAATAAGAGAGTTCAAAGCAAAAAGGAAAAAAGAGCAAAAAAAAGAAGAAAAAAAGGAATAAAAAAAGGCAAAGAAAAAAGAAAAGGGAAAAGAAAAAAGAAGGAGAAAACATGACGAAGGAAATAAATAGAAGGAGGAAGGGCAAAGAACAAAATAAAACAAGAAAAAAAAGAAAAAAGAAAAAAAGAGACGATGAAAAAAACAAAGAAAAAAAAAAAGCAAGGAAAATGGAGAAAATGAACTAAGAAAAAAAAGAAGAAAATGAAAACAAAGAAAAAGAGAGAAAATGAAAAATGCAAGGAAAAAGGAGAAAAAGAATAGGAAAATGAAATGAGAAAAAATGAAAAAGCAGGACAAAAAACAGAAGAGAAAGAAGCAAGAAAGTAAAAAACATACATTAATATGAGAAAACGTTTAAAAAAGAAAAGGAAGAAAATGAAGACTCAAGACACAAAGATAAAAGAGCTCATCCTCTTGTGTTATCTTTTGGGGAGAGGGGCTGTAGCATCACAGCAAGTTAGCGAAAATGATGTCAGCCACCTCATTATGTAAAATAAATATCAGATTTTTTGACCTATATGTATTTGAAAAAAATACACTTTTATATTCATGTTTTATTTACTGTTTGAATCCATATTGCTTTTTAAATAAATGAAGTTACTTTTTTACCACTAGGAGGGCGCTAAAAATACACACTGTTCCTTTAAGCAACAAAATTGGCTTCTCTTTTTGTGCATGCGTTGATGGCGGACTCCAATATCTGCAGGTTGTCAGTCACTTAAGCGATTTCAAGCTAAGATAAGATAAGATTTCAATGCACTCTTCAGGCGCGGCAGGTCAGTGTGGTGACTTTTCACACACACTCGCCTTCACTGATCTTCTGTTTTGCGCCTGTAGGTGCAGTCGATGTACGCTCGCTAGAAATAAAAGGAACACTTGTACTCAACAAAGTTTTATGCTTGCCTCAAGGTTTTGCTATTCCCCAAAATAGAGACTAAAAGAGGAAAGGATTTTTTTCCTCTGCATGCTGAAATCAACATTTAGGTTCTGCAAGACTTTGACGGGTGAAACAAGAGCAGGAGCGGAGCAGTACGGTTGAGGTTTTTATTACGATAAGACAAATCAAAAACCTGATTAATCTGGGCCTATGAAAACTGAAATAGGTCTCACCGGCATGGTTTGACACGTGCAGTCCCTTCTTTTTTCAAAAGATGGCAGCTTTACCTTATTTTGTAGTTCACCTCTCTATTCCTCTCCCCAGGTGATTCCAATCAGACAATTGGCCACCTATACCAGTTGATACTCCCACCTCATGTTGCTGAGTGGTTTTGATTCCTGAAGACATTTACTCGCCGAGACGACAAGCTTTTCCTCCCATGACTTTCTTCTTGAGTACCCTCCTCAGTTCATGTTCATCCACTCCAAGACCTGCCACTCCAACCTTGTTTTTAAAGGTACTCCCGCATCTTCCTTTCAAGATTTCAAGCTTCTCCTCCCAGACTTTTTTTTCCATTTCCCTTCTCGTTTCAAAATAATCCATTCCAAGACATGCCACTGCAACCTTCTTCCTAGAGGTACTCCCACATCTTACTTTCACGATTTCAAGCTTTTCCTCCAAGACTTTTTTTTCTTCAGTTCCCTCCTCGTTCCAAGTTCAACCACTCCAAGACCTGCCACTCCAACCTTCTTTGTCCCACCTCACGTCACTGATACGTTTTGATTCCTTAAGACATTTACTCACCAAGAAGACAAGCTTCTCCTCCCACGACTTTCTTCTTCAGTTCCCTCCTCAGTCCAAGTTCATCCACTCCAAGACCTGCCACTCCAACCTTCTTTTAGAGGTACTCCCACATCTTCCTTTCAAGATTTCAAACTTCTCCTCACAGACTTTTTTTTCCCCATTTCCCTCCTCGTTTCAAATTCATCCATTCCAAGACATGCCACTGCAACCTTCTTCTTAGAGGTACTACCACATCTTACTTTCACGATTTCAAGCTTTTCCTCCCAGACCTCTTTTTTAGTTCCCCCCTCGTTCCAAGTTCATCCACTCGAAGACCTGCCACTCCAACCTTCTTACTCCCACCTCACTTTGCTGATACGTTTTGATTCTTGAAAACATTTACTCACCGAGACGACAAGCTTCTTCTCCCACGACTTTCTTCTTCAGTTCCCTCCCCAGTCCAAGTTCATCCACTCCAGGACCTGCCACTCCAACCTTCTTCTTAGAGGTACTCCCATATCTTCCTTTCAAGATTTCAAGCTTCTCCTCCCGAACCTTCCTTTTCAGCTCCCTCCTCCTTCCAAGATTTTCCACTCCAGCCATCCATTTAAAGGCACTGCTAATCCTCCCTTTCAATATTTTTGCCCCTCCAAGACCTCTTTTCAAGTCACCCTCAGCAGTCCTGGTCCTATTCTCACACACACTCGTCTTCCACTGCTAAGTAGTGAAGTACAGGATACATTTTAGGAGAAAAAGATTCAGCATACTTTTGTAAGAGATTCAGGTATCGGTCTGAAATAAATATTCTGTCAAACATCTCAGTAAATAATAATCAGGTTATTGTAAAATATATTGTATTACTCTCTTATCCAGTCCTATTAAAAACTAATATGCTCATGTACCCAAAATGTGCTAAATATGCACATGGTTACACATGCAAGCACACTTGGGCAAAAAAGGAAATGCTGAAACAGCATTTTGTTCAACACGCCCAAGAACGTTCACTGAGCTGTCACATTATAATTGCTGCTTCATTGACTTAAGCGACTTTGATTTATGAATGGAAAATTCCTCTGACCCATCAGCTGATGAGCTGTCAGAGAGGCCAGGCAGCATTTGATGCACGTGCTTGTACTTTGCGTCTGGTACCGGTTGGAGGAGCTCCTGAACCCCTTTGTGCGAAACCATGAAGCCAAAAAAGCAGGCGGGCGCTGCCGCATTGATTATTCAAACAATAAACAGCACAGAAACATTTGACTGCGGGAAGTCTATTTGCAGTAAAAAGCTAGCAAAAATTCAGGGGATGTCCATGAATTGCGCAAGATGAGAAATAAAGCAATAGAAATGTGCATACTCAATATGGCTGCATGCAGGAAAATCATTCAGAATGCAACTTAAAACCCGCAGCTAGCCAGGAGTGACTTGAGAGCTATATATGACGGCACACATCTCGCCCACATGTATGATAAAAAGTACATTATAAATAATCTCTAGTACATTTATAAAAGCAGGGGCGGTTAGTAACAACTTCCATTTACTTTGTTTCCTTTTACTTGAGTAAATTTTGGGTCATTTTGTACTTCTAGCAGTATTTTTAAATCACTATTCCTTTCATCGTTACATTAGATTTGTGAAAAAGAAACAGTAATCTCACTCTGCTACATTACGCTACATTGAAGCTGTTTCTTAAATCCCCTCCACTTTGTCAGTGACCTAAACAACCACAGGTGGAAAGTGAGCGGGGTTAGGAATGCTTTCTTCTTTTAATGCACTGTATGCACAGTGTATATTGCTGTTGTCATGCTTGCCATGGCGCCCAATTGGTCCCCACCGTGTGGTGCCAGGTTCTGTCACTGTTGCCACGGCGGCCAATTGGCCCCGCCCACTGACACCAGCTGAAACGCGATGACAGATTGCTGCCGGACTCCTTAAACGCGGTGTTGCGAGTTGCCTGGTGTCAGAGCGTCTGCAAAACTCCTGCTAGACTTTGCCTGTGTTTGATCCTGTTTTATTTTCGGCCCGATCTGTTTGATTTTGACTATGCTTTAGTTCTGTTTTCACTCCACTTCCCCGGATCGAGTGTGCGCGCATTCCTCTTCTCCCCAATAAACTGTGAGTAACATTACGCGATTGGGTCCTTATTCCTGTTTCCTGTCCTGGTTCGTGACAGCTGTAGCCTCACAAACTTGTAATTTATTATTGATTAGATGTACTTTGATGATCTGATTAGTTGGTTGTTTAAAAAGAAAAAAACAATAAATAAGACGTTTCTACTGTTACTTAGAACATGTGTAGTTTTTTTCACAGAGTACTTTTTACTTTTACTCAATTAATTATTTGGATGACTACTTTTTACTCTACTTCAATCATACTATTTTCGAGTAACATTACTTTTACTTGATTCAAATGTTGGCTACTGTTGAGTTTAAAAAGATATAAACCCACGTCTGACCAAAGAATTCAGCCATAGGCAGAAATTGAAGTTTAAAAGAACTACTGCAGTAGGAGAGAGATCCGCCAACGTGGCCCGTTCGGTTGTCCGAATCTCTCTGACTACTTCCGGTTCGGTAGCACGTATTCATTGAAAAGTCACGCATGCGCAGTACATACAATGGAGTCACGCATGCGCATTACATTACATACAAGGGAAAAAGACTGAAATGCGTGGATTTTTGAATGAGACTATGTGTGTGTGTGTGTGAATGATTACTTGTGTATTAAAATAGAAAAACAGGTTAATTTCATAGCAAGTTCATTTGTAACCTAGGAGTCTGAGAAATACACAATAACTAAAAGTAGCTTACTTTACAGCTACCTTTCCCACCTCTGTCAAGAGAGAAATTTCAAACTTACTTGACTTGGGCGCCACCAGAGCTAGGGCCCGCTTAAGGTAGGGCCAAAATGGGGTTTTTCACAAAAACAATTTCACTGTTTTTGAATATATTGTTGAAAGTTTGCTACACCAAAAATTATAAAAATTAAGAATAGGAATTAATATAAAAATAAACAAATCCTGTAAAAAAATCAATGCATAATTGGCCAGTGTGTGTTATTTGACCATTCTGTGTCGCTATACTGTATTGTTCAACCGAAAACCAGTGCTAGAAAGAAAAAGTGAGAATACAAACTACGGAGCAAGTGAGTAAATAAGATATGAATACTCATTTTTTATACAACCGGCAAAATATACATTTTTACACCTTTCCTAATAATACCAAGTGTAATGATTACCGATGTGTATAACCTGTACCCGCTCATTTGACGCCAACCGCTGCGGGTTCTGATTGGCTCCCTGACCCTTCTTAAACCCAGTCCTGTCAATCCCCTGTTGTCAGTAAATGGTAAATGGTCTGCATTTATAGCGCTTTTCAAGTCAATGAAGACCTCCCAAAACGCTTTACGATGTGCTTCACACTTACCCATTCACACACACACTCACACAACAATAACAGCCAGCTAATGCCGCCCCAGTCAATCCGTCTGCGAACCTCTTTTTTCGACCCTGACTCCCACCTGTCCCGTTTTTGCTCCCGTTTGTCTCCAGCTACCACCTGTTTTGATCCCGACCACGTCTGCTCTCCCGTCCCGGCTTACGACCCATTTTTTGATCCCGACTACGTCTACTCTCCCGTCCTGGCTTACGACTCGTTTCCGACCCCAACCACGCTTTTGCTCTCCCTGTCCCGGCTACTGACCTGTTTTTCTGTCCCTGACACAGCCATTGCTCGCTACGGAAGATCCACTTCCGTATTCGGATCACAATCCGAGTGCGAGAACGACTTGCTTCCCGCGTCCAGTGAGCATCGGATCGCAGGCACTGCCCTCCCTCTTTTTTTTCAATAAAATTGTGAGAAAACGTTACGCGATTGGGTCCTGTTTTGGTTCTGGTCCTGAATTTTGGGACAGTACTTTGGATTTTCTCAGGTTTAGTTTTGTTCTGACATTTTTTTGTTTTGGGACACTTGTATATTTGTCACTTTTTGCGGCCATTTGTGGTTAAATACCATTCCTTATCTTGAGCATCCCTGCATTAGTTTCAGCTACCCCGCATTAAGATCCACCTCCGCAAACATAACAGATTGACCCGACCACCAAAGGACCCAGCGACCCATCTCCTCAGTCATTTTTTTGGCATCCAAAGACTGTCTGTCACACCCATTCCCTGTCTTGGCATAGAGGAGAAGTTCCTCTGGCCGCTCTGTTTCCTGTACCGGCGGCAATAAGGTCCCTCAGTGGCTTCTGGTCCTTGTCCCGGCAGCAAGGAGGTTCATGTCCTGGCGGGATGGTGAAGGTCACCTGACTGCTTCTGGTTTCTGTTCCAGTGGGGAAGAAAGGACAAGGAGCCTTGATCGCCCAAGTCTTGGTTGCAGGGAGAGTAGTCCTTGGCTGCTTCTGGCCCAGCTTCGGCAGGGACAAACAAGGACCTTTAGTTCCAGTGAGGGTCTGTTTGATGCAGCCTTTCATTTTTGTTTTTGTGTTTTTTTGTTGTTGTCCATTTGTCTCCTGCTGTTAAGCAGGAGGGGATGTCACGATCCGGGATGCCTCCTTACTGCATAGGAAACTGGAAAAACTGAGCCCAAAAACCCCACACCAGTCCCTAATTATACCGTGCGTTTATATGGGATGTCAGGGCAGCACATGGAGTGTCAGGTCATTGCCATTTCCATGTCATGTGGTCCCTGCGACTAGCTGGCAACCAGTTCAGGGTGTCCCCTGCCCACTGCCCGAAGATAGCTGGGATGGGCTCCAGCACCCCCGCGACCCTACTGAGGATAAGCGGTGAAGATAATGGATGGATACCATCCTTTGTTTAGCACATCAGCCTCCATTCCGGTTTCCCTGTATTTGGGTCCAAGTCCTTAGCTTGGCCTTTTGGCCGAGATGGAATAAGAGCTTGCTCTGCCCACTCCACGCATCGGCCCGGTATTGCAGTACCTCCGGGAACGGTGCATTCGCAATGATCGCAACAAGGCTTTAGGGCTAGGACCTTAGCTTAGCCTTTTGGCTGAGAGTAAGTGTCCCGGCTCCTAGGCTTTGTAGCATATAATGAACTGACCGATAACGGATAATAGATAATGAATAACGAAGATAGATCAATAACCCTTAAAAACCCCCCCCACCTCCACACATTTCACCATTGTTGGGTCATTGTGATTTTCTAGTGAATGCTATTTCTAATTGACATGGCGTTTTAGTGGTTGACTTAACTTCTAATAATTACAAACTGGTGATAACTCAGTAAAAACATAGGAATACAATGAGTTTTTTTTTTAGAAATATATATCAAAATCTTAGCCTTTTGTGGCAATCACTAAATAAAAGTAGCTCTCAGCTTTATAAAGGTTGTTGACCCCTGTTCTAGCGACTCTTAGTTCAAAATATGAAGACCCGCGAGGATCAAAAAAAGTACAATCCTTGGAAATCCTGTCCAGAATATCATAACCCAGCAGGCGGCTTGTGTATATGAAAAGACAAATGGGAATTTCTGCATGGTAATGATTGCAGCATTCAGAGGCATTTTCTTCACCCCTGAGTGAACGCTGATAAAGTCATTTTGGAATGGAAAATACTGTTCAGCATAATTGTGTTGAATTTATAGCTCTACCCTGTCCCATTTGTGTCATGTCACACTGTAGTGATCGTTACTCATTTGCATCATTTGGTGCACCGGGATGCATCCCATTCAAAGAAAGAGAGAGGTTCGGTGATAGAGAACCGGCAGAAATAATGCTATTTCCTTGCACAAATGGCACTTGTGCCATGAGGATGTTGTTTTAGCTAAAATAATTGAGAAAGCAAGATTACCATTACTGTTAATTGAGTGGTCATTCTGAAATCGAAACATCCATACTGAAATGACAAGAAGAGTTGTTTACCCAGCCTTTCTTGTGATAGTGGTTATCAGATCAAGCTCATTTGAAAAACACAATCATAAAGAAGTACTCAAATGTCATAGCCTTTTCTTTCAAGATATGAAAGTTCCGACTATGAGTCTGGTTTTTGAACGCACCATCACACCAATATACCACGGGTCAAATCAATTCATAACCTGATCACAGGGTTGGGTAGGGTTACTTTAACTGGATTACTTTCAATTACTTTTGGATTACTCCAATACCAAATATGCTAATAAAAGACAAAAGAAACTAAATTTGAATAAAATTACTAAATTTTGTGCAGGCTTGGGGAGTAACGGAATACATGGAACGGCAAAAAATGATGTTGGCAAGCTGCTTGGATTTATTTTAATTTTGTTTCTGTCGCATTTTATGTTAGTAAAACATCAGGAGAGAAAGCTTACCACGTGTTGTGAGTCATAATTTGATTCATATTTAGTTTCTTTTGTCTTTTATTTGCATATTTGGTATTGGAGTAATCCAAAAGTAATCCAGTTAAAGTAACCCTACCCAACCCTGCCTGATCAACTAGCCAAGCAATATGTCTCAGGTCTTTTCTTGCTCAGGCAGTAGAGGTAGTCTGGAGGAGGTGAAGGTACTCTCAGTTTACTCTTAAGCATTTTTTCTTAGAAAGACATTCCAATGTTTCAACCCAGGACAATAGAGAATCAATATCAATACTGGCAGGCAGGTAGGTTACTCTAAATGTGAAAAAATGTTAAAAAGGCTGATTCTGCACTTTTGTTTTCCTGACTCAGTATCTAATTTCAAGGAAGACATTCCATTATCCTAGGAAAAATGACATTGAATACACACATCTTCACAGGTTGTCAGGTATGTTACCCTAGTTGTGAAAAAAACGACAAAAATGATGACTCAGCTTTTTTATTTTGCTGACTTTTGAGTTTCATTCAATGGTATTTTATTTTGGTATTTTGTTCCTCCTTATATTGCCACTATTTGGTCTAGTTTATCACAAGTAGACGTTACATCGCAGCTTCATTCCCTCCCCCTCACCCCTCAGCAATATGCCCTAACTGGTGCTTTGTCAGATGTAATATAGTTTTCCGTCAAGACCTGATGGATGGTGTAAAGGGTAGAGGTGAACGGTGACTACTTTTGACGGATCTTTTTCCCCGAGCAATGAAACGGAGGTATGGATGAGCAAGCAGCCACATTGGGTTCCGGATGCTTGTCCTTTCATGTTCACCGCAGCCTCCAACTGAAGATGATTGAATAATCTTTGCCACTTACCGTCATGCAGCAGCATGATACCCGCAAACCAAAAAAGAATTCCAACACGGCGTGTAACAAGCTGGCTCACTAAAACCACACACATCACCACACACTTCGGAATGGCATGAAAGGATTGCATTCATATTTTACAGTGCTGTACTTTTAAATGAGAATAATTCATAATCCGGTCATCCATCCGTTTTATGTACCACCATCCTATTCAGGGTCGGGACGCACCGGCGCTTGTTACGGATGACTTACGGAAAGACAAAATGGAATATACCCCTCATATTGCATGGACTATATAGCGTCTGACACTGAGATAGAACTGAAGCTGGCTAATTGCATGGAAGTCAGCCCAATAAAAACGCTACATCAAGAAAGACTCATAATTCATCATTTATGAGGGTGTCACAAGGGAATGGGTTACCCTATCGATCAAGAGTGGAATGGAAACAAAGTTTGGCCAAACAAAAGGTTAGGCCGGGGCTGTACAATGGAAATGCGTCAAATCCTACTTGTGAACAAAGGGGGCATTGGTTCGTGTGTGCGCGTTTGTCATGGCAGTGTTAAAGGAGTTTGTTTGCTGTTGACACGCTGTCATGATCCTGCATTCTTTGTTTCTCTGTAAGTTCTCTCTTTATCCTTCGCCCCTAACTCTCTCGATCAACCTTACCTTATTTGGTCACTCACTTACGGGTTCTATTTTCTTCATCACATAGGTTGTCACTTGTCTTAAATTCCCTAAAGTTTTTCCTCCTTACATGACTCATCCTCTCTCCTTGGTTCCTTGCAAGTTTGTTGCCTTTAACATCACGTTCCAAGCACCCCTTTCACTGCACTCTTGTCTAAACAGTGTACCCCATAACCAACGTTGGGTAGGGTTACTTTAACTGGATTACTTTCAATTACTTTTGGATTACTCCAATAACAAATATGCTAATAAAAGACAAAAGAAACTAAATATGAATAAAATTATGACTCACAACACGTGGTAAGCTTTCTTTCTGGCTTTTATCTCTTTGATCTCCGGCAAAAATAACATAAAATGCGACAGAAACAAAATAAAAATAAATCCAAACAGCTTGCAACATCATTATTGCCATTCCATGTATTTTGTTACTCCCCAAGCCTGCACAAAATGTAGTAATTGAATTCATATTTAGTTTATTTTGTCTTAGCATATTTGGTATTGGAGTAATCCAAAAGTAAGTGAAAGTAATCCAGTTAAACTAACCCTACCCAACCCTGCCCATAACATGAGGCTAGCCTAAAATAGTTGTTCTCAAATAATGCGGCAGGCCTTTTCTCGTTTCTATTTTAAGTTTTCTGAAGAATCAAGTGCAAGTGCACCTCCACTACACTAGGGAGCTGTGGCGCTCTCATCGTCAGTGTCTTTGTTTACAATTTACCTTCACGCCGTGCACATAGCTCAGAGGACCAGCTCTGGATAATGAAGTTTTGAGAAGTGAAGTAGCCCCTCAAATGAACCCCTAAAAAATACAGCCTTTTTGGGGGGGGCGCGAGATCATTTCTTCTGCCGAGGGGGGGGCATGGCAGGAAATAATTGATAAGCGCTGACCTAGAGGGAGCTGGAATGATTGTCCGCCATTTTGCTGCTACAAGTACCCCCAATAAACAACAACTTTGTAAAAGTCTGGGCAAAAAATCAGAGAAGAAAGCTTTTTGGCCGCTTTGAGTAACTGTAGTTTGTATTCTTCCTTGTGCTTTTATCAGTGTTTTTGGTTGCACTACACAATTCAGCAACATGTAGGGGTCAAATATTACATGGCGTCACTTTGAAAATTTCTTTCGCTTTTTTCACGAGGAAGGACAAGTAGTCAGCTTAGATGAGTACTCAAGAATTGTGTATACGTATTGGGCTTACTTTCACCTATGCTCTGCCAACCATCTTTACACATCCCTCACCTACTCACACCACAGCCATTCTTGTCCATAGCCTTGTCACATAACCCTAACCCTTGACCACTGCAATTCCCTCCTCTACGGTCTACCTCAAAAGTCCCTCCATAAACCTCAGCTGGTCCATCACTCGCCCGGATTATCACAAAAAAAACAAAAAAAAAACAAACGCTCACCATCGCATCAACCCTACCCTTCAGCAACTCCATTAGCTCCCAATAAACCAAAAAAATCAGCTACAAAATCCTGATGTACACATTCAAGGCTGTCCATTACCTTTTCCGTCCATACCTCTTTGGCCTCTTTCTCATTGCTGTGCCATCCCGCAAACTCAGCTCATCCTCTTCCATCCTTCTTACTGTACCCTTTTTCATGGGGAGCAGAGCTTTCAGCCATTCTGCCCCCAGCTCTGAAACTCATTACCATCTGACCTCCGGAATTCCACCACCCTGTCCACCTTCAAATCCGGACTAAAAACCCACCCCTTCAGACTTGGTTATCCATATTATTTTCTTCACATACTGTCCTCTTTAGTCCAACTTACTCTCTGTTGTGCTTTGGGCTCAATGTTCGGTTTCAGGTTGGGGAGAGCGAAGTGGAATGAATGTTTTTGTAAATGTGAGCGTGTTCTTTACTCCATACGCCCCCCACTATGAGGATATGGCCTTTGCAGGTGGACGGACAGGCGGACGGACGGACAGATGGACAGACGGATAGACAGATAGATGGATAGATAGATACTTTGTTTTTATTTGATATTTATTAATTGCCTGTTTTATTGTTGTCTGATATTTTGTGGACTGCGAGCTTGGCTGACCTGAAAGGCGCTTTGAAATGTATTATTATTATTGTCATGATAAAAAATGGTAACTGAAAATACCCTAGTTAAAATTGCATATAGCCGCTGTCATGTGAAAAAAGAGGACCACATAAATCTAGTAGTCGGGATGCAGCTACCAAGCTCTACATCTACATCAAATGTAAATGCTGCATAACCCAAGATGGAAATCTGCCTCCTCTGCTCACCAGTTCCTACTGAACCATTTTCAATATCATTTCTTTTCTCCTCAGCATCAAAGCTTTAACAATGGAAGTTAATTTTCCTCCCGTGCCGAAATGGTTTGTACCCACGATTGGCTTTCCCGTATCCAGGCTGGCTTTTGGCTGCATGATAAAACGAGCGTAAAAGTGGATCGGACCGCGAAGTTTGCGAGCTTATTGTAATGTAACAGGATAGATGAGGTAGACGGTGATCCGTGGAGGAGGGGACGGGGACTGCGTGGAATGGCAAGAGAGCGAGTGCAATGATTCAGGCTGATGGAGGTTGGGAGACTTGCCCAGCTCTGGGACTAATTAAACTGCCATTGTTGGCTTTGATACAATAGCATGAAGAATGATATAGAAACCGCTGCAGTAGGAAGGGAATTTCAATGCCGCAGGGAAGGGCTACAATATTGTTATAAATGTTCCACCTCTGTTATTTTTGAAGTATTTTGTGTCATGAACGTTGTTAAATATTGTTTCTTTTATTTCCTTTCCTTAAAGAAAATCTATACACTGTGAAGTTAGCAACTAGTATTGATTCAGTCAAGTGAGTAGTATTTACTAGGGTTGGGTGATACTGGGAGTTTTGGTATCAATCCGATCCAAGTAAATACTGGGTAGTTGTCAGGAAACCACTCGCAATTGGTGAAGCACAGTTTAGAAACACAGATTAGTGCATTGATGGACATCTTCATTTGGACAAGCTTCGGTACAAAGGAAGTCAGGGGCAAGGCAACAATCGTGGTCCGAGATGCAGGTAAGGGGTCGGTGATCCGGTAAACTCACTCAGAAAAGGTGACAGTCCAAGGGTTTTCCAGGTGGTACTCGTGGTCAGGAAAGGGAGCAAGGGTTTGGTACACTAAGAAAAAGAATGCTATGACAAGAAGGCTAGGACCTGAAAAAATAGGCAACTAACAAGCACTGAGCCAAATAAAACGAAGCTTCTAATTAGTGAAGAGGGAGGGGTGTGATTGGAGGGTAATCAGGACAAGTGACAATAGGTGTGGGGTGGAAATCGAGCGAGTAAGAGAGTGACCAGAAAGAGTAAGAGCAATAGAGAAGGAGCGAGAGGAAACCAAGCCTGAATGCAGGACTGTGACAGTAGTTTCAGTCGACATTTATCCGATACCACTCGTTTTTCTTGAAAATGTTTTGATCATTGATTAATTAGTCCGTCCCCCTTTTAAGTTATTTTATGGTTGGTTGGTTGGATCCCTTAACCACTCAGGTCATAGGGGCACCATTTCCTGTGGCGTGTCTTGGGCAACTACAACCCTCTCCAGGCCAACATATGTTTCCGGCCCGTCTTAAAACCGGGGATCTTTTGCGTGTTAGGTGAATGTGCTAACCACAATCACGCTGAACACATCACAACGATCTCAGGCACTAAAATGCTTCATTTGTTAAATCACTACAATACAAACTTTAACAGTACATAACAAAAGAAATATTTCTGTTATATATGTTTTAAAACGGCAGCACGGCAGCGCAGTGGTTAGCGCATGTGCGGCACAGTTCATGTCTTGGGAACCTCCTGCGTGGGTTCAAATCCAGCTCCAGACTTCCTGTGCGGAGTTTGTGTGTTCTCCCCGTGCTTGCGTGGGTTTCCTCCGGGCACTCCGGTTTCCTCCCACATTCCAAAAACATGCATTTCAGGTGAAATGGTCGGTCCAAATTGTCCCTAAGTGTAATTGAGCGAGTGAGTTGTCTGTCCCCGTGTGCCCTGCAATTGGCTGGCAACCAGTTCAGGGTGTCCCCTGCCCACTGCCTGATGATTGCTGGGATGGGCTCCAGCACCCCCGCGACCCTACTGAGGATAAGCGGTGTAGCTAATGAGATGAGATGAGATGTTTTAAAACAAGAGCCAAGAGAGTCAAACAAAAAAACCTGTGCTTCCTCTGTCATTTGTATCTTCTGGTAGGTGAGCCGTTGATCCCTCTCTTCTCCCAGGCAGGCAGGAGGCAGGGAAAGGTGCTAAAAGTGTGCCTGTCAGTCATGACTCAGGCATAAACTTGGTCGAAAGAGGTAGGTGATGGAGAAAAGGGCTATGCTTTTTACATAGAGAAGTGGTGCTTTGAGGAAATTATTGGTGGAGCAAACTATCGATCCCAGGACAATAGTAACATTCCGATCCATGTTCTTGATATGTATCAATAATATCAACATTCGGACCAAACCAGAGGGACACATGGTGGTGATTAAAGGGACCGTGTGGAATATTTAGTGCCTCCGAGTGGTACAAAAATCTTCATTAGGTAGAAAAAAAAAAATGAGTTTATGCCTGAGTGCGAGACAGGCACAGTTTTAACACCTCTTCATGCCTGGTGTGCTGCTGCATTGTGCCTGCCAGCAGAAAAGAAGGACAAATCTAGGAAACCACCCCTTTCAAAAGCTAAAAACGACACTGGCAAACAGGAAGCGCAGCGTGATGCGGACTTTATTGTTAGTGCCTAAAATCTTTGTGCTGTGTTTATCATGATTAAAGACTAGTTCAAATAGGGGAAGTTCAATTATTCAATGATCACGAAATGTTCAAGCTACTGTAAAAGTATCGTTAATGCATCAGTATCGATCGATCAATACCGTCATGAATTTACTTGGGTCAGAGCGATACCAAAATTCTTAGTATTGTCCACCCCTACTTGATACCTCAGTGAGTTGATTGTTTCTTTTTACGCGTGTTTATTATATCTCAAAGTGTTTTCAAAATAACAAATTAGAAACATTCCATTTAATGATATCGTGAAGTTATTTATATTTGAAGGCGGAAATGAAGCATTCGGCACAGTAATGAATATTTTTTATCTCACATGGCATGACGACCCACTTGAGTATGTTGTAACAGCTTTAATCTGAACTAATTGATAATTTGACTGCAGAACCATTTCATTTAAAAGAAGGCTTTCTTCCACCTAATCTGATATCTAATTAAGAAGATTTATTTCCAGCTCATTAGTGTAATGACTTTAAACTGTGATGATTATTATCTGGATACGCTATTATTGTGTATTCTAGCATTTTCTAAGCATAATCATTTATTTTGCACAAAACAGACCAAACTAGACAATTCCCATGGCAATTGTGAGAGTTGGAGCTGGGATTTGGAATGTAGCTGTTAGCTTCTACTTGTTAGCATCTACTCATTAGCATATCCCTGTTATCTTGTAGACGTGAACATAATCGGTAGTAGGATATAATCGTTAGCATCTACTCGTTAGCATGTATCTGAATGCATGACTCATTGGCATGGATCCGCTAGCATGACTCGCTAACATGACTCGCTAGCATGTAGGTGGTAGCATGACTCATTGAAAGGAAGCGCTTAGCATGACTCATCAGCATCTACTGAGGCGTGTTCAGGAGAGTGAGTGATTGCTATCGCGAGCTATCGCTAGCTTCTGAACGGCCAGTGATTATTGAGCGCTCGCGTGCCCGAGTAATCACGGGAGAAAGACCGCTTACTTTGATTTCCAACATGGCGTCGACAGTGCAGAAGATGGAGGATCTCACCCTGACGAGTGCTGTTGGCGATGTAATATATCGTCTTACATTGCCTGGTAATGTTTGTGAACAATGCAAGACAGGTATGACCCTTCCACTGCGTTTAGGATAACCTTAACTGTGTCGATATGCGAACTGTCGCTCATATCAGCCAACTCGCTCAAAGCAAGCTGTAGAACGAAATCCATTGTACTGTCGTCGGCCATTTTGGATCAGTAAGGCAATCACAGTGAGCGATTACAAAACGTTCAGCAGTGCGCGGCAAGCGATTATCAAGAGACTACATGTCTGATCACTCTCCTGAACACGCCTCCGGTTAGCATGTAGTCATTAGCATGTATCCATGAGAATGACTAGTTAGAATCTACTCATTGGCGTGACTTGTTAGGATCTACTCAATAGCATGACTCGTTAGCATCTACTCGTTAGCAAGTGGTCATTAGCATGCAGCCATCAGCATGGCTGGTTAGCATATTAGCTTTTAGCAGGACTTGTTAGCATGTAGCCAGTAGCATGACTTGTAGCATCTACCCATTAGCATGTAACTAATAGCAGGACTCGTAGCTCCTACTCATTAACAAATAACCATTAGCAGGACTCGTTATCATGCATGTAGCCGTTAGCTTGACTTGTTAGCATCTACTCGTTAACATTTAGCTGTTAGCATGACTCGGAGTCTTCTACTCGTTAGCATGTAGCCGTTAGCAGGACTCACAGCATCTACTCATTAGCATTTGTGGCCATTAACAGGACTCTTTAACATGTAGCTTTTAGCATGACCCGCTATCTTGTAGCGGTTAGCTCTTAGCATGACTCGTTAGCATCTACTCAATTAACATGTAGTCATTTATGTGCCTTTTGCCCATGGTTACACCTTATGTCGGTCAGTGACCTGCTTAGGCCAACCCCGAAAATCTCCCTGGTTACCGTGGTGACCAAGCTTCTCCATTCAAAATGAATGGGCCGATTCAGTCCGGATGGGCCAAAATTTCCATTACTATCACTAACAAAAGACATAGCACACGATTCCTGATCGAGCTGCAATTTTTTATATGAATTGGGGTATTCTCAAAGTCCCTAGGAGGAGGAACGAGACAAACTTTGGAGTAGGAAGATAATAAAACAGAGGAAGTTTAGTTTAGGTTGCTTTGCACAGAATTCACCGTGTTCCTTAAGAGACCCTCATAACAATGTTGGGCATTCTATACAGGTAAATCCCTTTTACCTTATTAAATATTTACTTTCAGAACCTCAGACTGTTAATATAAAACAAATCTCATTATTCCACACAATCGCCAATGGGGTAATTAAACAAATGGAGACCAGTGGGATTAAATCATGAAGCTGTGTTTTATGCTTTAATGAGTCAGGTGTATTAGGACAATATTATAAAGAAGAACTACATAAAAAAAAAATATATATATTCTGTTCGGGGGTGGGAAATACTTGAAATTTTAGTATCAATCCGATCCAAGGAAATTCATGGTGGTAGCGATCGATACTGATACTCTTTGCCTGGACATGTTATGATCACTGAATAATTAAACCTTCCCCATTAGTTTATATCAAAGATAAACATAGTACAAAGATTTTAGGCACTAAAAATATTTCACTTTTTATCATGTAGCTAAAAGTCACATTTGTATAGCCCTTAATCACAAAATGTCTCAAAGGATTGCACAGGTTACAATGACACCATCCCCTGATCTTAAACCAACATGCGGGCAAGCAAAAACTCAAAAAACCCAGCACGAGGAAAATAAGAAACCTTGAGAAGTGGTAATCCCCTTTCCAGGATGACCAGGGTGAAATAGATTTTCCATTGGGTAATAATAAGCAAAATATAGTGAACATCAATAAGGAAAACATTGGAAATATGTAAAAATTGTCCAAAAAGTCGATGACAGCAACAATTTAAACTACAATAGTATAAAAAAATTAAATCATTATCACGGCTGTTTCAAAACAAAAGCCAATAGAATCAAATAAAGATCAGGGGATGGTGTCATTGTAACCTGTGCAGTCCTCTGATACATTTTATATTTAAGGGTGTCACAAGTAAAGGTGACTTGACCTGACTTGACTTGACTTAAACAAGGGAGGCCAACTGGGTGTTGTGCCTGAATCTGACTCCCATTCCCTTGAACTATTCTTCCCAGCGATTGTAGTCTGTATAATGTGTTTATTAAGGAAAACTGATTGGCGTCATTAAAACAAAAAAGCGATCGTAATCATTTATACAGGAGCACAATCTTTTTACGTTTAAACAACATGGGTTTAGGTCTGGACATTCTACCATGACTAACTTAATAGCTCATTTGAATAATATTACCAGTATGTTTTTTGTTCACAATATGGCTGGTCATGTTGTTCACTTAGACTTTTGCAAGGCTTTTGATAAAGTGTCTCATAACAAGCTTTTACAAAAACTGAAATGCTATGGTATTAGTGGAAAACTGCTTGAATGGATAACTGCATATTTGTCAAATCGTAAACAATGCGTAAAAATTGATGATGTTCTTTCAGCGTGGTCGGAAGTTTGTAGTGGGGTACCGCAGGGCTCAGTACTAGGACCATTATTATTTCTGTTTTTTTGTGAACGACCTACCTGAGGCCATTCAAAGTAGTGACATCTCAATTTTTGCCGATGATGCTAAACTGTCGGCTTTCTTACCAAAAACCCAGGTGACAGGAACAATTGATTCTCTCCAAAATGACATTAAATCAGTTTTTCTTTGGTCCGAAAAGTGGCAACTGCAACTGTCATCTCATAAATGCTTAGCACAGACGTTTTTTCATGGTTCTGTTCCGCTGTATAACATTAATGATCATGATTTGCATGTTGTTACTGAACATAAGGATCTGGGTGTCACTCTTACTTCAAACCTAAAGTTTATCACGCATATCGCCAAAATTACCAACAAAGCCAATAACATAGCATCAAATATTTACAGACACTTTTACAACAAGAACCCAGCATTCTTAGTTCGAATGTTTTGCGTTTATGTTAGAATATAACAGCGTTGTGTGGAACCCTTACTTACTCAAGGACATTAACCTACTGGAAGGAGTTCAACGACGGTATACGAAGCGGATACCAGGGATGCACAACTTGTCATATCCGGAAAGACTACAAAGACTGAACTTGGACTTTTTGGAGCTCCGTAGAATTCGATTTGATTTAATTTTTGTGTTCAAAGTACTGCATGGAATGATCGATGTGCCTTTTGATCAATTCTTTGAGTTCTGTCGTGTTGATGGTTTACGTGGTCACAGATATAAGTTACGGGTGCCTAGACCTACCAGCAACTTGCATGGAAACTTTATTTCTTTCAGGATACCAAAAATTTGGAATTTTTTGCCTGACCGGGTTATTAGTGCAAATACGGTGCAAACCTTTAAGCAAAGGTTGGCAGAAACAGATCTGTCAAATTTCCTTAGGGGAGGGGGCGTAAGGTGACCATATTTGGCCATGCTCACTCTCAGCATTAGTTTTTTCTTTGTGTCATGTTTTGATTAATGTATCCAACAATACCTTCAATAAACATAAACATTTCTTCTTTCTTTCTTTCTAATCTATGTAATTGAGTTTTTCAAGCGAGATTCCTGCGAACGTCACCCACACTGGAGGCGACCCAATTTCGCTAAATGCTAAATATTTACAATCATGACTAGTTGTAAACAAGTAGGCTTTATAAGCTATAGTGTACTATTTAGCCTTATTGGAACGCAGTTATCTTTTGAGGACCATTGTGAATGAGGCACCTGCAAAACTTTTAGCCCCCTTAACCTCTGAGAAAAAAATCTGAAACTCATCAAAATCACAGTTGTGACATCATGAGATCACAGAATGGTACCCTAGAAGTCACTAGTCTAGCTCTAACAGGAACCAAATTAGTAGGGGGACATGGTGCTGGTGAAGAACATCAAAGCGTACAAGAAGTGCAGTTTGCTGTGTTTTACGGAGTCGTGGCTCAGGTCTAGCATCCCGTACGCTAACGTGGGGCTACCCGGCTTCAGCGCTGTTAGGGCAGACAGAGACAAAAAAGCCTGCGGAAAGCAAAGAGGAGGCGGACTCGCTATCTACGTGAACACGAGGTGGTGTAACCCTGGGCACAAAGCTTTTCATCTGCTGCAGGGACGTCAAACTTTTGGCCTAGCGTGTGACGTTATCAACTCTGCTGTTGCTAAAGTACAACACAGCACCCCAAGGCCATCCTGTTAATCTGTTAATAATCAACACAGGGATACTGCTGGAAGTTTAAATTTGGTATCTATCTATCTATCTATCTATCTATCTATCTATCTATCTATCTATCTATCTATCTATCTATCTATCTATCTATCTATCTATCTATCTATCTATCTATCTATCTATCTATCTATCTATCTATCTATCTATCTATCTATCTATCTATCTATCTATCTATCTATCTATCTATCTATCTATCTATCTATCTATCTATCTATCTATCTATCTATCTATGTAACACACACCTCATGAATATACTAATTTACATTGATTCTTTAGATGCACAGTCACTTAATCATCCTCATAATTATCATAATTGGTGTTTCCACACATTTTCAGCATAATATAACAAGAGTATCTATGATAATAATATTAGGTGCTCATGGCGAAAACTGATTTTTTTGTGTTGTCTGTTGTCCATTACACAAGTATCTTTGGACTTTCTGCATAACCATCCATTGCTAAGTGTCCTGTTCTATGCATTAAAACCACAAGGCATGGTGGCGCAATGAGGTAGACGGCAGCAAGGAAAGTAGCTCTGACAAAAATCACTAAAGAGTAATGTAATACTTACTTGGAGAAAAGACAGAAAGGGTACAAATTGTGACCCATATTTATGAGAAATTCTTCAACAAAACATGGTCAAGAAGGGGAAACTTGTTGAGGAAAAGGGCGCTAAGGAGAAAAAGATCGAGGGAGCAGAAGGAATGTCGTTGACGAAGGACGTGACTCGGCCATCCTCCATGAAATCCGTAAATTACGGCAAGAACACACGGAAGCAGCCCGGGAGAACAAGATTGCGATGACAAGACTGGAAAAAAGCATCGAAGAACTTCTGGAGCGCACTGGGTTGCTGGAGCGGAGGGTGGAAAGCATGGAGGAGCTACATGCTAACACGGAAGAGCGAACGTCAAAACTAGAACAATTAACATTCTCCTTGCTCCAACAAACTGCCAAACTAGCAACAAAGTGTGAGGACTTGGAGTCGAGATCACGGTGGAACAACATAAGGATACATGGGATTCCTGAGGGTGCCGAAAGAAACGACACAATCGGCTTCATAACAAACTTTATTAAATCGAACATTCCGACAACCGAACATATGGATGTGCGCATTGAGAGGGCACACCGCTCACTGGGGAACAAGTTTCAAGGTAAAGCACTGCCACGGGCAATTATCGTACGTTTCACCGACTACATAGTGAAAGAATCCGTAATGAAAGAAGCATGGAAGCAGAAGACAACGTACGAAGGCAAGACCGTTTACTTCAACCAAGATTACACCACAGAAATCCAAAAAAAGAGGAAACAAGTAAGGGACGTTATCAAAAAGTTAAAGGAAAAGAACGTAAAGGCACAATCACCATATCCCGCCCAGCTGAAGATGTTTTTGGACACAGGAATAAGAATATTCTCTACACTGATGGAGGCAGCAACATTGCTAAAAGAAATGGGGATCGAAGTGGAAGAGGACAACACGGAGACACTGCAAAAGATGTTGTCAAAGAACATTTGGACCACAGTGACCGGAATCGAGAGGAAGACAAGGGAACAGCCCCATCATAGAAGGTGACTTACAAGCTCCTATGGAGCAAAACGAAGCCATATTCGGATTTGGGGAGAAAGAGTAAGGACCATATCTGCCCTTTCTATTATAAATTCAATAAGTTAGAAGTAAGTAAAATACCAAGTAAAATTATTATCTTTAAATTAAAACAATGTATGTATTTATATTGGCATAGAGCTACTTTAAAATATTTAGTTAGTTATAACTATGGACGACGGTACAAAAGTTGTTCACGCACTGAGTGCATATTTCCAGGAGGGTAGCCACAACTCTCCGATTGGACTCTTGGAAGACATGGGTTTTTGTTTTTTGGGTGTGTTTTTTTTTCTTTTTGGTGAGAAATTATGTGTGCTTGTCAATATGTTTGTTAGTAATTTGGTTTGTTTTGTCAATGGAGGTGTTAGTAATTAATGTAGTGTTTCTGTATGCTTCAAAAATCAGTGAGACTCAATACAAAGCATGAGCAATCTAAATATTGTTTCATATAATGTACATGGGCTAAACCACCCCATCAAGAGAAAGAAGATATTGAATCAACTCAAAACATTGCAGAGCTCAATAGCCTTATTACAAGAGACACATTTGACCGAGATTGAACATAAGAAGCTAAGAAGAGAATGGGTGAACCAGGTGTTCTACGCATCCTATGGTAAAAGGAGGGGAGTAGCAATTTTACTTGGAAAAGGGGTGGCGTTTAAAGTCGAAAAAGAAGTGAAGGACAATCTGGGGCGATATATAATGATTATAGGGTCATCGGCCGGTTGGGAAATATCAATAATGAATGTTTATGCACCAATTGAGGAAAAGGGGACATTTTTTCAAGTACTAGCTGAAGTAATAACCAACTGTGCGAAGGGAATGTTACTTATAGGAGGTGACTTTAACACTGTACAGAATTGCAAAGTGGACAAGTATCCTTCAGAACATGGAACAAATACAAAGAGGTCGAGGATGTTGAATAACATAACTAAAGAATTGGGATTGATAGATCCATGGAGAGAGAAGAATCCCCAAACTAAAGACTATACTTTCTATTCAAACCCGCATGGCAGCTATTCGAGAATTGATTACTTTTACATTTCAAGACAACATATGCATACAGTAGTAGAGTGTGGTATAGAGAATATTACTATAAGTGACCATTCTCCAATTACTTTGAAACTAAGTTTAGAGAATGAACCCCATTTTAGGTATTGGAGGATGAATGTATCTCTCCTCTCAGATAAAAACGTAGTACAGGAAATAAAACGGTGTATAAAAGAATATTTCCAAATCAATGACAACAATGAGGTTTCTCCATCAATATTATGGGAAGGAGGGAAAGCTGTAATAAGGGGGAAATTAATTGAAATATCGTCCCGGCTGAAACGAATACGCTTAAAGAATCAGAAGGAATTGGAGGATAAGATTAAGGAACTAGAAGAAGAACATAAAAAAACACCAAGTGAATCCAGATTACAGGTATTAAAAATAACCAGAAGCAAATTAGATGAACTTTTGACAAATAAAGCAGAAGGGGCTCTGCGCTTTGTGAACCAGAGATACTATGAAATGGGCAATAGAGCCAGTCGACTGCTCGCCTTCCAACTTAAAAAGGCCCAAACAGATAGAATTATATCACAAATAAAACATCCTATCTCTAAACAATGTTTAGTAAAACCCAAAGGTATAGCAGAAGCATTTGCAGATTATTATAAAGAATTATACAAGGACTCAGAAAATGACTTAGATAGCTACACGGCACAAAACTTTTTAGGAAAACTACATTTACCGACACTAACAGGAGTGGATACATTAGAAATTATTCGCCCCATTACAAAACAGGAAATACAAGACACAATAAATAACTTAAAAATAAATAAATCACCAGGAACGGATGGATTCCCGGGGGTGTTCTACAAAAGCTTTAAGGAAGAATTAACACCAGTACTGCAGAAAGTATTTAACTATGCTCTAACAAAAGGAGATCCCCCCAAAGCATGGTCGGAAGCCATCATAACAGTCCTGCACAAAGAAGGAAAAGACCCAATATTGTGTGAAAGCTATAGACCAGTTAGTTTACTTTGTAATGATCTAAAAATTCTTACAAGCATACTTGCAAAAAGAATGCAGAAATTTATAGCGAAATTAATTAGAAATGATCAAACAGGGTTTATTCCGGGAAGGCAGGGTGCAAACAATATTAGGAGGATACTAAACATAATTACGAGCACAAAATCTAAGACCCAACCCTCGATGTTACTGAGCTTGGATGCACAAAAAGCTTTCGATGGGGTGAAATGGAGCTTCTTACATCAATCACTTATAGCTTTTGGCTTCCCTCCAATATTTGTTGAATGGGTGAAAATAATCTATAAAAATCCTAAATCTCATCTTAGAGTAAATGGTCACTGTTCAGATTTCTTTGAAATCAAAAGAGGAGTCCGGCAAGGGGATTGTTTAAGCCCACTCTTGTTTGCAATAAGCATAGAACCACTCGCAGAATCAATTAGACAAAATGAGCAAATAAGGGGGATATTGGATGAAGGAGGAACAGAACATAAAATATCATTGTTTGCAGACGACCTGTTGGTAATGCTGGAGGAACCTTCGTTATCAATACCACCACTGTTGGAGAGCCTTAAAATATATGGAGAAGTAGCTGGGTATTCAAATAATGAGAGCAAATCAATAGCAATGATGATATCAGGAAAATGTCCAACAGATGTGAGTGAAAGATTTGATTTTAAATGGACAAATAAAGGGTTTAAATATTTGGGGGTGACCATTACACCACATACCACACAGCTGTTTGATGCAAATTATGGAATGTTGATAAAAGAAATAAGGAAAGATTTGGAAAAATGGGAAATTTTGCCCTTAAGTCTTATCGGCAGGATAGAAACAATCAGAATGAACATATTACCAAGACTATTATTTCTGTTTCAATCCCTTCCAATTCTGATCCCGGCATCCACATTTAAAATGTTAAATAAGTTGATAGCAAAATTCCTTTGGCAAAACAAGAAACCTAGAATAAAATACAAAACCCTGTTAGCTCCTAAAGAAAAGGGGGGCCTAGACCTACCCAATATTAAATATTACTATTGGGCAGCTCAAATTAAAGCACTCATCTTGTGGATTACTACAGACAAAGATGAGATATGGGTGGACATGGAGCAGCGATCTTGTCCAAATATGCCTGTGGAATCGTTACCATACATATCAGTCACGAGGTGGAAGAAATTAAAAATCCAGAATGAATGGATTAAGGGAACTATTAAAACTTGGTCAACAATACAAAAAAAATTAAAAATATCAAGATCTGTGAATAGGGCTACCAAAATAGCGAAAAATCCAGACTTTAAACCTGGGGTTATGGAGGTAGGGTTTCAAAAATGGGCCCAAAAAGGACTGATGTTGATTACCCAAGTATTGGAAGCACAGGCAATGAAATCATTTGAACAACTCCAACAAGAATTTGACCTACCCAGAAATGATTTCTACAAATATTTGCAACTAAGACATTACCTCCAGAAACACGAGGAATGGGGGAAAATATGTAATGAGCCAACTAAGGTAGAGCAATTATTAATATCGTATACAAAAGGACAATCAATAAAGGGGGTTATATCAAAACTATATAAAGCCCTGAGAATGGACCTCAGTAATGAGGACATGGCAGTTAAGGAAAAATGGGAACAAGAAACTAATGTAGCGATAAAAGACAACGAATGGGAAAAAACATTGAAAGAGGGACACAAAATAACCAACAGCCCGACATGGAGGGAGTTTGAATGGAAAGTAAAAATGCGATTCTTCTATACACCCTCTATCACTTCAAAGTATAAAAATACCTCGAATCTATGTTGGCGTAACTGTGGGGGGGTCGGAGACTTTACGCATATTTTCTGGAATTGCCCTGTAATATCAAATTTTTGGAGAAGTATCCAGAGAGAAATAAAATTAATCACTGGCTGGGAGTTGCGGTTGGACCCAAAGGCTTACATAATAGGAATTTTGCCAGAAGAATTACTATCTGGTCAACAGAAATATATACTAAGGGTAATGCTTCTGGTAGCAAAGAAAATGATCACAGTGTCCTGGCTGAAACCACAACCGCCTGACATAAAACAATGGAGAGACAAATTAAAGCAAATGTACATTATGGAAAAAATCACTGCAAGACTTCAACTGAAACTTGACCAATTTGAGAAAAGATGGAAGCCTATCACACAAATTTTACTTGATGTCTAAACACCTCCCCCTAATTATTATGTGTGTTTTTTTTTCTTTTTTTTTGTTTTTGTTTGGGTGTATATTTTGATGTATTAATTTATATGTGTATATATATATATATATATATATATATATATATATATATATATATATATATATATATATATATATATATATATATATATATATATATTTCTTTTTGTATGGATTTATTGTATGAGCATTTATTCTTATTTTCTATTAATAGCATTTTTTGTTCTTTGTTGTTCCTTCTGTTATTTATGAGTGTGTCAAGTGTATATATTTTGTGTTGATGTAAGATGGGGGAATCAAACCTCTGTCAAAATTGGTGTGAGAAATAAAAAGTTAAAAAAAAAAAACCACAAGGCATGGATGGGTGCTTGAGCCAGATGCCCCCAGCATCAAACTCTTGCTTGTCTGCCCTAACTATGAGATGTGCAGGTCATATCTGTTTTGTGTTCTTATTAATATGTATATCTGTTTGATTGTTTTCCCAGTTATTTTTTCAGTTCATGCGAAGGGCCGTCCGATTTTGCTGGGGAGCCTGATTTAGGCACAACACTCATCCTTTTAATACCAGGACCGGTTCATATTTTTGGAGTTTTTCTGCTCCAATACAGACTATTCTGATTATCTGGATCACACAGATTGCTAACAAGCATTACCTGAGTTGGAGAAGAGAAACCTCCAAAAGCATGCAGGACATTGAGTTCTCGAGGACCTGCCCTACATTAAACAGATTGTACTGGTTTCCATGGTTACAAATAGCAGGAGAAGCCTCCTGATCTGGACAACCCTTGAATGGTACTAATCTGTCCTTCTGCATCACACCATCTTAAGCGAGTCCCTGATATGTTTTGCCATTTTAAGTATTACTTTTTTTACAAAGGAAAAACAACAATTGTTAAAATGTCTGTGTATTATATTTTAACTTCTGCAATAAGAACTTAATCATCCAGAGTAAGTTAAAAGAAGTTAGAATATAAAAATACAGTGACGTTTATAATTGATTATAAATGAGAGGAATCATACTATCCATCTACTGTATCTATCCATTTTCTGTCAGGACCAGAACAGAAGGAGGACCCAGATGCGTAACGTTACTCACAAGTTTATTGAAATACACAGGAAAGTCAGCGCCAGCGATCCGGTGCTCGCTGGACGCGGGAAGCAGGCCGCTCACGGGATCGTAGCATGTTCTGAATGCGGAAGTGGATCTTCCAGAGCGTGAGATCGTAGCCTAGTTAGACGGAAAAACAGGTCATTAGCCGGGACGGGAGATCAGAGCGTGGTCAGGGTCAAAAAACGGGTCGTTAGCCGGGACGGAGATCAAAACATGGTCGGGGTCAAAAAACGGGTCGTAGCAGGAAACAAACGAGGAAATCAGGAACGTACGAGTGGAAAACGGGTGACAAAACGGGGCCGAAGGGAGTCAAGAGTCAAAAATGCTTGCCTTGTGAAAATAGAGGTTCACCGACGGACTGACATTAGGCGAGTGAAAGGACTGAGCTTAAATAGGACCAATTAGGTCACCAGTAGCAGCTGGCGCCAAACGAGCTGGCACAGGTGAGTGTAATGAGTAACCAAGACATTTTCTGTACCTCTTATCCTCAAGACGGATTGCTGGACCCCATCCTAGCCATCTTCGTGCAGTGGGCACCCTGAACTGGTTGGCTATAATACTACAGGGTATTTATTTTGGGGCAGCAGTTAATTTATATTTATTTATTTGTCAGTATTTTTGTAATGTTTTACATTTAATAAGAGCCCATAAAACTCTTCAGAGATTAAGGTACCAACGATTAAAAAGAGAAAAGAATAAAAAGCTCAAACAATCATATAGGTAAATACAAGATAATGAAGATGCTCATTAGTGTTCTGAATGTGTGCAAAAATGCATTTCAGTAAAATTATGCAGATGGTTTATTATAACAATATAAACTATTTGAATTCCATGTTGGGCAGCACGGCGGCGCAGTGGTTAGCGCTTGTGCGGCACAGTTCATGTCATGGGAACCTGTCGTGGGTTCAAATCCAGCTCCAGACTTCCTGTGCGGAGTTTGTATGTTCTCCCCGTGCCTGCGTGGGTTTCCTCCGGGCACTCCGGTTTCCTCCCACGTTCCAAAAACATGCATTTCAGGTGAATTGGCCGGTCCAAATTGTCCCTAGGTGTGAATGAGCGAATGAGTTGTCTGTCCCTGTGTGCGCTGCGATTGGCTGGCAACCAGTTCAGGGTGTCCCCTGCCCACTGCCCGGAGATGGCTGGGATGGGCTCCAGCCCCCCCGCGACCCTAATGAGGATAAGCGGTACGGCTAATGAGATGAGAGATGAGATGATGAGATTCCATGTTATGCTTGAAAAAATACTAATGGAATGTTCAAGCCTCAAGTGTTTTGGTATTTTGATAATACAAACTATTGAAGTAGTTTGCAGAAACAACGTTTGGAACCTTCCTGACAAGAGTCCAGTTCTGGCTACTGATAACGCTAATGTGGTGTTATCCACGGAAGAACCAGACATGAATCATGTCATTTGCTTCCCATGCACCTTCAATCTTGCCACACTGAAAGCATGAAAAGTGAACATTTTCGCACGATGAGGTGATCGTTTTTCTTTTTTTTGCAGCAGCAGTGTTGGGCCAGCAAACAAGTTCTATAACGTAAACACAGCTGGCCCCGCTTTCCTGAGGCACATTCAAGATCTGTCAGCCTGTTACACCAAGGGACGGCAACCTTTTTGACCCAAAGTTCTAATAAAAGCAAAAATATTTAATTTTTGGGGGAGAAAGACACACCAAATATTTGAAGACAAAATTCAACTAAACTGCCAAAGGTCATCAATGACTTTTGAACTACAACAAACCACCAAACCCGCTCTCCAGAGCCTGCCCCACATGAATGTAAATATACTACCTAAAATTCGTCTCCTTGCCGCAGTTACTTGAGAGTGTGGAAGGTCATTATAACTGCCATTTTTTGTCATAAATAACGGTTTCAAAACAAGGTGCAAGCAAGGCTCTTTTGTAAAAATGTCAGAAAATATTGCAAATGAGGATACAAACGTATTAAGCTTCAGTGCAGAAAGTGCTGGGCGAGGAGGAGTACGCGGTTCCTGTCCTGTGAATTGCTCCGCTCATTCCTACCGCTCACAGAATCCAATTGCTCTCGGTGCTTTTGCAAGAGCCTCTGTCTAAGAATGTATTTGTGGCTACAATGAACATAGATTGTCTAGTGAGCTTCCATATAAAGGATCTCTTTAGCGATTTACAGCCAAAACGGGGTCTGTTGGTGTAACACCTAGACCGTAAACTGCAGTTGAAATTGTGTCCTATACTGTATATACTGAACTGAACACTTAAACAGCCAATACTGTATGGTTCCAGCTCTTCTTTAGGGATAACGGAAAACAATATGCATTCAAAGGAACAAAGACATTTGAACTCATTGACAAGATGATGCCGTCAATCAAAATTGTGAACTTGATGTTCCAACGCAGAAACTCAAATAGAAACATTCAGAAAAAATAGAGCATAGCAAGGCAAGTAAAGGCGAATAAGGTTATTCTGTTCTTAATATTGGACAGCTACAAAGGACATTGCAAAGTATGCCAATTCGTTATTTTGACTACTATACCTCAATGTTGTTTGTTATTTGCCCCCTCTACATCATTGTCACCATCGACCAGTCATGTTGCTGTTCTTTAATCGCCCCACCTGGATCTGCTTATTGTAACCTGGGAGATTTAATAAAAACAAAGGGATCAGGGTAAAGCTTTGAGGACAGGTTGGGCTCTCTTTTGCTCTCCATTGATGTTTTCTCAACTTATTTTGAATGTCTCCTAAACTTTTAACCTAAACATTTACAGGTGATGAATCCCTTAACCGCCAGGGTCGTAAGCGGCCCCCTCCCCTTTCCTGTGGTGTGTCTATGGCAAGTACAGCCTGGCGGTGCCAATCCCTCTCCATGCCGTTTTTGATGGGTTAAGGGTTTGCTCTCCCCGCATGAAACGTACAGTAGATAGTGCCGGTTTCAATGCCAGTGGCAGAAGAAGCCTCCAGATCTGACACATTGAACAATGTATGTTCATTTTTAAATCATTTTATGATGAAAAGCCAAAGAACAAGCATCAACCCAAAACAAGCAACAAACAATTTTAAGTGGTGTATATATATTTTTATGGGACACAGGCTCTGGCATATATATTATTTCATAGATTTTATCAAATCATCTAACGTCACACATCTAAATAAAATGTGCTGAAGAACTAGCTTTTGTCTTGAGTGGTTTGGCCGTTTTGTAAGTTGTCCTGGAGATGAATGGGTGCCACCAGGCTGTACTTGCCCAAACTACATCACAGAAAATATTGCTATATGAAATTGAGTAAAGAATATCTGGACTGCAAATAAATTGTGGTCAATTGTCAGATAATTTCATCTTTTGTGTTTAGCTTGTTTCATCATATTTGCTCTGAAGACTTGCCGGAAAGATTCCTGACTGTTTCTGCTGATGACCCTCTTTGTGTCAAAAAGAAAGTATACGCTGAAGGACTTTATACATCTGACTATAAAGGATTTTATACATTTAACTAAAAAGGATTTTATACGATTGACTCATAATGCAAAGAAGATTTTCACTTAGTAGGCTTTATTTAAATGACAGGTCAGGCTGTTCCAAATGCAGAATATTTTGTCTAGTTCTGTTGATAACAGGACTCTGACGGAGGACGGCAGGCGTTGTTTTAAGAAACGCTCGGTGTTGTTTTGAGTACCCCAGACATCGGGACGCTCTTCTACGAGATGGTGAAGCCCAGGGGGCTTCCTTGGCGTGCCCATGGGAGGAGTCGGCACACCATTATGCGGAGAGAAGATGGCCAATAGGAGAAAGCTGAAGGACTTGAGAAAAAGGCTTCCCCAGACTCCAATGTTGCTAATTCGGCCGTTTTCGATGGAGTACATTTAGTTAAGTTGTTAATCAAATTAAATCTGCCCCCGTGAGGAGACGTCGGCTTCCTGTTCATCTTTTCCCTCAAGAAACGAGCACGCATAAATTGTTGGGGGAATATAGGTTGTGTTTGGTTAATGGAGTCAGATAACAAACTCGAACAATTTGGTACACGGTACATTTTGATATTTAATGCCCAACAACGCACAGCAAAATTCGGTAAGTTAAGTGAGGATAATTCAGAATTTGATAAAGCCAGAAAGTAAGTTAAGAGGTAAAGAGATTTGGAGTCTTTTCCAAGGAAAAAAAATGCTATCATTGCGCAAAAAGCAACAGGATCTGCCATTGCTGTTGTACCTCGCTTCATCTTATCAAAATAAATTATCAAGGTGGAACCACAACACAAGTGTGCTTCCACCTTGATAATTTATTTTGATACTGATAAGTTTACTCTGCTTTTATCTGTTTTTGATATTGGACACCGACAAAAAAGATTGCATTAGATGCCAGGGTTTGTCTTTTTGACTATTATGCACAATATACATACAGTATTTGTCACTCTTAGCCAATAACGCTGCTGTTCATTGATGCCCACACACTTTAGGGCGGGTCTGCTTTTTGGAACCTAGCAAATTTAATAAAAAGAAAGAGCCCAGGGAAAGACCTTTAGAAGAGATAAGGATTGTTTTTATCTTGACGGTTTTATTTGAGTCATCTCCTTAACAGTTCCAAATTAATTGATGTATTCTATTCTTATTTTGAGTGTCTACTAAACAATAAACTTAACAGCTACATATGGTCGGGTAGATTATGACTAGTCAGATGCCAAGGTGTATACATTTTTATATACAAAATATGCATCAGTCCTAATTGTGAAATGCTGAGAAGAGGGTGTGGTGTAAATTCAGGAAACTTGAATTTTTTTGTCTCATGTAGGTTTGTGGGTTGGTTTATATGGGTGTGTTTTGGCAATCCACAATTTTTGAAGTCTTTAATTTATCCATATTGCAGATTTTACTGAAACATTCTTCAGGGAACCTATTAAATTACCTGTACCAAATCCAAACCAACACCAACACCAACTCCGACACCGACGGAGACACCAGCAGAGATGGGAAGCTGCGTCATGGCTGTCATGGACTCTCTGGACAATTTTACAGGCTCGGGGTGTCGTTGGTGTCATGGACTTTTCGGACACTTTTACATATTAACTATGTTTTTTTTTATTGATTTACAATATGTTTTGTGTATTGTTGCCCAATGCAAAATATATTTCAGCCCGGTCACCCTGGAAAGGGGGTTACCACTAGTGAGGCCCCTCCTCAAGGTTTCTTATTTCTTCATGTTGAGGTTTTGAAATTTTCCTTGACGGCATGTTGGTTTTAGATCAGGGGTAATTGTGGCCCGTGTAGTCCTTTGAGACATTTTGTGATCAAGGGCTATACCAGTGATTTTCAACCACTGTGCCGCGACACACTAGTGTGCCGAGAGAGATTATCCAATGTCACTTCTTAAAATTCAAAATTTTAAAAAACATTTAGGAATCATTTTCTGCAAATAATATGTCATTGTCAAGTGTCTGTGCTGTAAAAAATGGGGTATTATAAATTATTTTGTAATCAAACATACTGTTCAGTGTCATTTTATAACGTTTTTAGTTAGTGCTGTGCTGCAAAATCTTTCCAATGTAAAAATCATGCCCTGGCTCGAGTGTTGAAAAACATTGAGCTATACAAATAAATGTGACTTGACCACCAAAACCCATACCATAGCTTCCAAAAGTTACAGTGCCCCCTCAACTTAAGAGCTTATTTCATTATAAAAAAAATTCAAGATATTAGATATCTTTCGAACAGATATCTTGCCAGTTATACAAGAGAGAGTTCAAGTTACATGAATTTCCAGACGCTGCGAGGGCAAGTCAGAAAAGGTGACATCTATAAAGGAGATTAGAGAGTTGTTGGCTAAGTGGAAGAAATTGTTGCTTTCGTTGTAAATAAACACCAAATAAAAGTGATAACTGGTTGCTCTAAGTTTATTTAAGGTTACAGTAACTTTCATTTTAAGTGGACAATAAGTGCATATACGTATCATTAACAGTCTCTTGTGCTCCCTTGCTCCTCCACCACTAGACATTCACCTCCATCAGCAACTGTTGAGTTTCTCCAACTTAAGTGTTCAAAATAAACTCAAATTTTATCCAAAATAAGTTTTGTTTTAGAGGCATTAGGGTTCAATTTGGATCATTTGGGGAGGTCAGTAACGGATTAATTGGTTTTCAGTCATTTCTTATGGGCAGCATTTGTTTGGGATATGAGAAATTGTAGCTCTGGGCGAAATCCAGTAACAATTTTAAGTCATGTCAAGTCAAGTCATGTTTATTTGTATAGCCCTTAATCAAAAGGAGTCTTAAAAGGGCTGCACAGACCACAGATTATTGCAAACCACAGACTATTATGACACCATCCCCTGATCTAAAACCTACATGAGGGCAAGGAAAAACTCAAAGACCTCAACATGAAGAAAATGAATAAACCGTGACAAAGGACCGCACATGAGGTAATCCCCCTTCCAGGATGACCAGGCTGCAATGGATGTTGTAATAACAGGTGATACACAGATATCAACAGGAAGAATAGGTGATTCATAACCGAATTCATAATCGAATAGAAGTGTGTTTTAAGCCTAGATTTATTTTTAACTTTGCAACGTCCATCAGCATAATGTTGTGTACAAATGTCAGTGTGAGTATGCACTTATTTATTATATATAATTAATTTATTGGTTTATAGGTCTGTGTAGAGAGGATCTCGGGCTTGCTACAACGATAGATAGATAGATAGATGGATACTTTATTCATCCCCGAAGGGAAATTCACAAAGAGGCTATTTTGGACTTTTTTCTGATGGTGTATTGTCAGCCCCACTTAATGGGTGGTTATGACAACAGAAAATCCAATTTTAAAACCAAATGAATATCACATAAAGCAATTTTCCCAACATTTGAAATGAATACATCTACAGCTCGTGATCTTAGTTTAAAAGTGACGATATCGCATTTCTTGCCACATTAAAACGTAGGTGCTTACTTGTGTAGATTCTGCACAAAAAATATTCATCTGGTAAGCACGTCACTGTGTCAATTACTACATTTTACAAGCAGGAAAATATCCGATAACAGTCACAATTCGGGTTTTAAAAACTGATATATTAATTCTGATTTTAATATTGGACACCTGCAGAGGAGATTTCATAGGATGCCAGTTCGTTATTTTGACCATTGTTGTGCATTGGTGTTGTTGCTCCAAATATTACACCATTGTCGCTATTGGCTGATCATGTTTATATTCCCTGCTTTTGTAACCTAGCAGATTTAATATAAAGAAAGGACTAAGGGGACGCCATCAATAACATGTAGGCATTCCTCATCTGAAGGTTTCTCTCCTTGTTCTCCTTGCAAGATCAAAATCCGTTGACACCTTCTCTTCCTATTTAGGGTGTCGACTAAAGTTTAAACCTATCATTGGAATACAAGGTTTACATTTATGAAAGCAAAAGGTAATTCCGCTGGTGCAAAAATAATTCTGAATTTAAGTTTCTTCAGTCAGTAATAACATTTATATTCATTCTAGCCTGCAGTAATGAATACACATACATTGGCAACCAGTTCTGGGTGCACCTTGCCTCAGGCAGCTGGAATGAGTTCCACTTCAACACACCCGCATTCTGAGAGAGGATAAGTAGCTAAGGAGAAGAAAATGGCAGGATATTGAGAAGATTGTGTTGAAACTGTGGCATTCCTCACAGATTTCATGTCCATTACAGGAATGACATGAAATCTGTTGTTACATCCAATGCAAAAGCAAATGAAAAGCAGAACAAGCAGACCTTTAAATGTGCAAACAGGTGCAATATGTTCTAACACTTTCAGATTGGCTGTGAGAGTTATTTGATTGTTTTTTAAGCCAAGGTAACATTTGGTGAGTTATAAAATCAACAAATACTGTTCTGTCACCCTCGTTCCAATTATGGTACAATCAGAGCAATATTTGTCTAACTTAAAGAAGGTCATGATAACCTTTTTTAAGTATGATCATTTTTCTCTCACAGAAGTATCAGTTACATTTGCCATCTGGACCAGGGTAGCTAGTTCGGTGAGTTCCTTATAACAGGTGCTTTGCTTTTCTTCCTTTACACAATGTGCAATCATCTACCTTAAAGAACACTAAGGGGTTAATGCAGTGGAAGTGTGTAGAGATTTTAAAATTAATTTACTTAACTTATTAATGATTTTATTTAAAACAAAACTTATATCAACAATTACTGGTTTTAAACAGTGCCTATAACATTTTGAGCTAACATTGGAGAAACACAGTGGACATTGCAAAGGTTTATTTTCATGACCATAGGGTGCACTGTGTTAAAGGGCGAAGTCTCTGTATCTGAAATGTTTCTGTATTTAACTAAAAAGAAGGCGCACTGCAAAATACAACAACAGAGACAAGCATACAAGGGTGCGTATTTAAAATAAACACTGGAAGCAAAACCGAGTTTTGCTTTGGTTTATTTAACTATTGATTGCTAAGTAAAACACACGGATAAAACATTTTTTTTAAATAGCTGCAAAATTGGTAGTCCATATCAAACAGAGTAACTTTTAGAGAAATTTTTCGTGCCGCACAGCTCCGCGGAAATTATACCGGCTTTTGAAACATATCAAACAATAGTCCTGGCAGAAATGTTAGCCCAAGCGTGGACAGACCATTCGTAAATTGTGGCGTAACACACACGGATCATCTCAGTCACTGGGAATAGACTAAAACATAAACTTAGAATGCTAATATTGTTGCGGTATTCTAATTAGTCCTTATTTTTGTCTGTTAATATGTAGCACGTTGTGTTTATAGGGTTTCTATTTGCCTAATAAGAGCTGAGGAGCCATTCCAGACTTGATGAATATATTCATTTTTCTGGGGAGTATAGCACAGAACCAAGATAAAGGATTAAGCTGGAATATGTTGGTTATTTTGGCTAAATTAAGCCCCAAGTAAATTGCACGAAAACAGGTTACATTTAGCTCAGCTCAGTTATTATGGGGATTTATTCTCTACAGCTAGCCTCCTTAGGACCAGGGTACCACCAAGCTAAGATTATCGGCAGAGATACATCTGACACTTCTAATGTCAATCGTGTAACATTTTTCATGAGTTTTGTAGCGTTTCCATTATCTTACTTGATGTGTTACATTGTTTTAATCATCCTGCATTACAGTTTTACATATAGGCTATCTAGTATTGTCATTTCATGTAGAGTCGTATAGAATAGAATAGAACAGAGTAAAACAACAGAACAGAATAGAATAAAATAGAATAGAATCAAATAGAATAGAATATAATGCTCAAAAAATAACAACTGAACACAAGCTTACTGGTGACCTTCCACCGCTCCACCATAGAGAGCATGCTGACCTATGCTATATCAGTGTGGCACACAAGCTGCAGTTGCAGACAGGGAGAGGTTGCAGAGGGTGACTGATACTGCACAAAAGATCACTTGCAACCCACTGCCTTTCTTGACTGACATTTGAAATTCCAGATGTCTGAACGGAGCAAAAGGTATCATAACGGACATTACTTAACTCGGCTTCCGTCTGTTTTACCTGCTACCATCTGGAAAGTGATGCAGATCCTTTTAAGCCAGAACAAGTAGACTCAGAGACAGTTTCTTCCCTAAAGCTGTCACAATATTCAACTAAAATCTTCACTGACTTACATACATTGCACTGGGTGTCATCTGAACCCCTTGTCATATCAGATAATCCGTATTTGCTCTGTAAACAACCGATAATCTGTTCATTCATATGATTTATCGCCGCTATCACAGTTGCGGCCTACTGTTTTTTTTTTTATTGTGTCCTGTCCAGTGGTGTGTAAAATTAGATACATTTTTTCTTAGCATATTGGTAATTGCACTACTTTTAAATTATATGTTACCTTTAATATTGTATGTTACTTTTAAGTTTTATATTACTTTAAATTCTATGTGTATATGTGCACTATATGGGGAAGCTTCAAAGTTCATGACACTCCGAAATGATAATAATGGAGTTCTCCATCCATCCATCCATCCATTATTTGCATTTCTTATCCTGTGGTTGCAGGGGTGCTGGAGCCCATCCCAGCTATCTTCAGGCACTGGGCAAGGGACACCCTGAAATGGTTGCCAGCCAGTCGCAGGGCACTCAGAGACAGACAATTCGCTCCCTGATTCACACCTAGGGAAAATTTGGACCGGCCAATTAACCTTACATGCATGTTTTTGGAATGTGGAAGGAAACCTGAGTGCCCGGAGGAAATCCACGCAAGCACGGGGAGGACATGCAAACTCCACACGGGAGGTCCGATCTCATGACCTCAGAACTGTGCTGCACACGCGCTAACCACTGTGCCGCCGTGTTGCCATAATGGAGTTATATTCTATTCTATTTTATTCTAAATTCTGTTGAGAGCATAAAAGTCATTCACGTGGAAAATGTATTTCTTTGCCAGTTAAGAATCCTTGTAAATTGCCACCAGAACTCAGACAAACGTGTATTTAATTGCAGTTTGTTAGATTCTAAAAAATGATTCAAAATCTTGCAAAGCTGTTTTTTTTTAAGTCTTTTACGAGGGTAATATAGTATACATACGTCTAAATGTCATTCATCTGATCCCTTGTCAAAATGACTTGCCCTTTCTTGGAGGATGTTATACACGAGAAAGTCCTAATCATTGGAAGCATTTAGGCATGAGTCTTCCGGGACAAGGCGGACCCATTGGCCTTTAGAAATGACCATCTCACTGAGAGGTATAAATTCTCGGATGATGGCTTAAAATATTTATGTGGGGTGCTGGAGCCAGAGCTACAGCACTGGATATTCTCTCTTGGGAACCCCTCCATCACTGGTCACTGTTTATTCAAGGTCAAGGGCCAGCTCGTCTCCTGAGGTTATAACCTGGCTTGGTGGCTCACCACCAGTGCCAGTTGTGTGTTCCTAATATTAACTGCTACAAATCATATAAATTTCATATCAGACATCTCATTTGTTCACTGTCATCTAAACTGAAGTCACTAACCAGCTTTTAAAATCTACTTACCATATTTATTTGTGTATAATGCAATTTTTTTTCTAACTTAAAAAAACAACTCTAAGTTTAGGTGTGCATTACACATGAGGTTTTACGGTGGCAAATTACCTTATACATGATCTGATGACAAATATTGCTGACCACAATTGCAACATGTTGGATATAAATGTTGGAATCAAACCCTGGTCATGGCGGTTTCAAATACTAACCACTGGATTATTAGTGATAAAGATTACACTTGAAAAGGTAAAATCTTTAATTTCATTATCACACTATTTTAAGGGACCAGAGACAAATGTAATGAATGCACGCATTACACAACGTTTGTTTGTTACAATTATCAGTTTGAGCTATGACAACGTGAAATTAAAATTGAGAGCAATTTTTGATAAAAAAAAATAGCGGTGTGCGTTATTGTCAAGGTTAAAACTTTAAATCTGATTATATTAGAGTAAATATAAGAACAGACTCTGAGTCGGAGATTAGGTTGTTGATAGCCCTTCCATTGGAGGCGCGCCCCACCTAAGCGTTCCCCCATATCTGCTTCCAAGATCAGCTCAGGGAGGAATCAAACCACTCAATGGCTTCAGGCTCATTTATTGAAAACACAGGCGTAAAACAACACATCTCATTGGCTTAAACGAGGTCACATGAATACATGAAACGAATCTGATTGGTTTTGACATGTTTTGACTGAAGCGAATAATGCTTGTCGCTAGATGGGGTGCGAACATAATAAATGAGAATTAAGACAAGTGAAACTTTGTTACACAAAAGGTACAATGTGTCACTGTGAAGTCAAGGAAGTAGAAAAGGGAGGCAAGCTTGTGTCTGGGACTTCCCAGCACTAAATTGAAGGCCATCTTGGAGCCATCAGGAGCGAACAGGCAGTGGAACTGTTTATTAAAAACTGTTTGAAACATTTTAAAAACATTCCGTGTTCCAGACAGACACAATAATTACTGTATTGCTATTTGGAAGAGTGTGCCAAGGGAATTACATTTACACTGACTCTTTACATGTTATCTTTTTCATTCAGTTGTTGTTGTTTCAAATGCACTTGGGCAATAAAACATTGTACTGTACAGTAACTTTATCTGCCTTTTTTCTTGTTTTAATTATACTATGTGGTATATATATGAACATTGATTGAACGTTAATGTACCCGCAGGGCAGTTACAATTTATTTAATGGGTGTTGGGTTGCATTTGATGACCTTGGAACGGATTAATAAGGTTTTTATTCATTTTAATGGGGGAACTTGGTTTGATTTACAACGGTTTCATTAAATAAAGTCACTGTAGTGGTGTAAATACGTTAAGATTTTAAGTTGTTTTGTAATATCTTGGAATGGAATTAAGTTTCATGTGGTAATACCGACTGTTGTTGACAGTTTCTGAAAAGTTGATCATCATTATCGAAAATAGTTCCATCTAACTTCTTCTATCTTCTGATGCACTTACAATTTGTGAGGATCCAGCAGGCCGTCAACCTCCTATGGGCGCCAGTGTACAAATTGAAAAAATCATCCGCATCTCATAATCTCATCTCATTAGCTGCACCGCTTATCCTCAGTAGGGTCGCGGGGGTGCTGGAGCCCATCCCAGCAATCATCGGGCAGTGGGCAGGGGACACCCTGAACTGGTTACCAGCCAATCGCAGGGCACACAGGGACAGACAACTCACTCGAACATTCACACCTACGGACAATTTTGGACCGGCCAGTGCACCTGAAATGCATGTCTTTGGACTGTGGGAGGATACCGGAGTGCCCGGAGGAAACCCATGCAAGCACGGGGAGAACATACAAACTCCGCACAGTAAGTCCGGTAGCTGGATTTTAACCCACACAGGAGGTTCCCAAGACCTTAGAACTGTGCCGCACACGCGCTAACCACTGCGCCGCCGTGCTGCCCTTATCATTATCTCTCCAGCATAAAATGATTGTGCCATCAGCTTTCTACTGTCAGATCATTTCATGCCTTTGTTTTATATTCACTTATTGCTTAAGCCCTTGACACTTGTTTGTGCCAAAGTAAATGCTTATTTTGTTCTACCAGCCATGAATTAATTGTACTGTATTTCTGTTACCTGTTGTATTCTTCCTCCCATGTGCGAAGCACTTTTTGTTATTTCCTATTGCTCCCAAATAAACTCTGCTTGTGTGTCCTTGTTCAGACCGGGCCAGCTAAACGTAACACAATATAGACCAGTCTACAACCACTAGCCAATAGATATTACCTACTGAATCAATCATAATATCCTTTTTATGTTAATTCATTGTTGTCACATATAAAAAGAATCTTATCAATACTCACAACATTAAAATCAATGGTAATAAGGAACATTCTATTGCATTACTGGTGGCACTGTTGTACATTGGTTATGCAATTGGTGCAAAATACACGTGGAATTAAGTAGACAGTCTTTTGAGTACAAATAAAATATTACCAAAAGAAGCTAAACTTGTCGTGAACCAGAACGGACTCTTGGATCCAATAGCGTCAGTTTCAAAAGTGCTTTTATTGGAGAGAGTTGTTGGAGCTGGCTTGGGACGTCGACGCTTGTCGGTCGTCAGCCTCTTCGGCGGAATGGCAGCTCTGTGACGGGTGGACAGAAAGTACAGCTGAGCGGTAAGTCGATGGCCGGGACGGGAGAGTAGGACGCAAAACATGGAACGGAAAACAGGTCAAAAACGGGAGGCAGGTATGAATCAGGCAAGAGGAGTCGTGGGTACCTTGTAGTCTGGCGAAGCACTCAGGGATACAAAGAATATACCCGGACGTCCATCTCTGGACGCAGATCGCTTAAGTGGAGAACGTCAGCTAATCAGGAAGTGCACTCCAGCGCGCCAAATGATTGCCCCAGGTGACTTCACTTAGGCAATCACGACAAAACTAGCCTTGCGACACAGTCTTTGTCAATTGACCTTGGATGCCTGTACAACTGAAGTAGACAATGTGCATGTGCTTTCGGCCATGGTCCTTTCTATTATTTAGACTTCACAGTATATTTCCTCACGGCATAATTAAGACAGCAGACAGCAGTGCAGTTATTGACGCAAGTTTGAAATATAAATACACAAATAATGAAGTATACAAACAAAGGCATAGATAAGTACACTGGGTGTTGTAAAAGCTATACTGAACATCCGGGATGCCCTTCTATCTATTCATTTTCTTAGCCTCTCATATCCTCACGAGAGTCTGAGAAGTAATTTTGTACAGTAAATGAATTGTGTTGCTGTGAATTAAACTGGCATGCACTTTTTGTGTACATACTGATTTTAAACTTAGGAGTGGGCCAATTCATCCAAATTTTGATATCATCAATAATAAACAAGCACTTGGATCGGATCGATGCTATTGCCCTGGGATCGATACTCCAACCCTCCACCAATTTTCTCAAAGCGCCGTTTTTTTAAATGTTTAAAGTCCAGTCCTTCCCTAACCCAGCGCCCTCGCCATTCTCTGAGATTATGCCTGTTTGTTTGACGGAAAGCCACACTTTAGCACTTCTCCCTACCTGGCCTGCTGCTGCATCTTGCACTCAGCTTTAACAGGAAGAGAAACAGTGTTTAATTTGTGTGGTAAAGTGATCCTCTACTGTGGCAAATTTCTATAAATACTTGAAAGTTTACTCTACAGAGAGTAAACAGAAATGCACACATGTTACTGTTCCTGAACAAAAACCTGCAAATCTAGAGATAAAAGGCTTGTTTGTTACATTGTCCAATTGTCCAATGGAGCGACGCAAACCACCTGCACCTGAACACCACCAAGACCAGGGAGATGGTGGTGGACTTCAGGAAAACTAAATCTCACCCGGTTCCTGTAACCATCAAAGGAGAAGGTGTAAAATTTGTCCAGACCTACAAATACCTGGGTGTGCAGCTGGACAACAATCTGGACTGGATTGCCAACACAGAAGCTCTATGTAGGAAAGGTCAAAGCCGACTTTACTTCCTCAGAAGGCTGGCCTCCTTCAACATCTGCAAAAAGCTCCTGAAAATATTCTGAGACAGTTGTGGCAAGCGCCCTCTTCTATGCGGCAGCATGTTGGGGAGGCAGCGTCATGAAGAAGGATGCCTCTCGTCTCGATAAACTGGCGAAGAAAGCGAGCTCTGTTGTGGGCACAGAGCTCGACAGCCTGACAACAGTAGCTGAGAGACGGGCACTGAAAAAGCTGCCGTCAATCATGGACAATCCATCGCATCCACTACACAGCATTATATCCAGACAGAAGAGCAGCTTCAGCGACAAAATGCTGTCACTGTCTTGTACCACGGACAGACTGAAGAGATCTTTTCTTCCTCATGCCATGAGGCTCTTTAACTCCACCCGGCGGAGTAAAGGCCCACATTAAACCACATCCCTTACATTGCATATTACCGTACTTTTATTGCAGTGTGTATTTTATGTAGCACTATTTAAATACTCTATACAACACGCTAGAGTGGGTATTAGCACGTCACATTGGGTATTTGTATATTGTATTCCTTTTGCTTTATTATTGTATTGTTCTCAGCGAAGGGATGCTGCTGGAAATGTGAATTTCCCTGCGGGGATGAACAAAGTATCTATCTATCTATTGCTGATTTTTTTATTTGATTCTCTTAACTTTTGCTCTGTAATAGTTGTTGTTGTAAAAGTATTTTAATTATTATAATGTTAAAGGTTTTTAGGTTGTATAGTTTACACATTTGCACTTTCTCACTTTATTTTCTAAATATTGCGCAATGAAGGGTATAGTTGACATGTTGAAAGGTAGTTATATTTGCTGCTTTGTCATTTGAGACTCTTGGATTTTTGTTCATAGTATAAATATATTTTTTGACATTTATATACTGTTTAAATTGTCATTGTAGTCATTTAATAAAAAACACAAGATTTTTAGTGCTTAAAATCTTTGAGCTGTGATTATCTTAAATATAAACTAACTCAAGGTTTTATTATTCAATGATCATGACATTTCCAAGAAATAAAAGTATTAGTATTGGATCTATACTACCATGTATTTACTTTGATTACATCAATACTAAAATTCCCAGTATTGATTTAATTATCGGGCAGATACTGGGTGAATGTTGGTGGGGCGTTATCTCGCATGTGTACATCAAACGTCACTGTGAAAAAGGTCAGACCGAAGCCAGTTAGATCGGAGTAGGGGGCTTGCCACTTCGCAACCCAGTTTGAAAGAAGCCAGTGAGCTGACATGAGGCAAAAAAAGTTCTCTTGAGCAAGCAACCAGAGAATCCTGCTTGGCCAGCGCCCAAGCTCGACCAACCCAGTGGCCGACCCGGTGGGACACAGCCAGTGACCTCAAAAAAGCTTTAAGCCACCAACAGCTGACTCTGGGTTTAACACACTGCATTTTCTGGTCCTATTCCTGACCAGGTTCGGATTCCTTTACATCTCTACCATTGAGGACCTCAAGACTGGGCCATCGCCCTCATCGAACTAGAACCTGAATCACATAGATTGGTATTATTATTCTATCAAGTTTAAATAGTTTATTAATAAGACTTACGTGGTTTTCTAACTAAATGGTGCCAATTAAGATTCATCGATGTTATATTTTCTTATTCTTGTTTTGTGTTCTATTTATGTTTCTTGATGATTAGTAAAAGGGAACTCCATAAATCAGAGAGCTCGATTAAAGTATATTAAACTATCAAAAACGGTAAATAGAATGCACTTAAGGTTGTGTGTTGCCACCCTTCAGAATAACTAAAAAGGTTTTAAAGCCATTTTCTTGGATAAGATGATCTAAAAACATATTTGGTGCTCCAAAAAGACAAGACAAGTTCAGAAAAGAAAAAACATTTGTTAAAATCATTTTTTACCACCCACATTTCGCTACACAACGCTTTATGGATGTATTCAAGTGTTATTCACATTGACCCTGAATTATAGGACGGACTGGATCATTGCTGATAATAAAGGCAATGTGAAAGGTGTTAAAAATAAAGTTTCCCCCTATGCCCTTTGTAGTTGGACTGTGAAAAAATGGCAGGTTCAATATTAGCTAACAGTTACTTTGGAAACAGTGGAGACATGCTTGCAGCAGTGGCAAATTTCTTATATTTAGAATAAAAAAAAAACGATTTTACAGCTCCTGATTAATGGTCTGTATGATGGATACATTTTTCAGGGTTTCTGTGGCGCATTGCATCCATCAATCTAGACAATGTTTGACTAAGTATAAAAATGGAAATAATAAAGTAAGTCTGACACTGAAACCAGTCTATTTATGGTCTGTCTTGCTCTAAGTCTTTCAGGAGTCTTTGACATTTGTCATACTCAGTGTTGGGAGTAAGTGTCATAACCAGAACAGGAGGAGGACCCAGATGCGTAGCGTTTACTCTCAAGTTTATTATGATATAGAGGAAAACAAATGCCAGCGATCCAGTGTTCGCTGGACGAGGTAAGCAAGCTGCTCACGGGATCGGAGCGTGATCGGAATGCGGAAGTGGATTTCCCGGAGCAGGAGATCGGAGCGTAGTCAAACAAGCAAAACGTTTCGATAGCCGGAGCGGGAGATCAGAGCGTGGTCGGTGGTCAAAAACGGGTTGTTAGCCAGAGCGGGAGTTCAGAGCGTGGTCGGTGTTCAAAAACAGGTCGTTAGGCGGAGCAGGAGAGGGCATGGTCGGGGTGAAAAACGTGTCGTAGCCGGAGCCAAACGGGGAATCAGGAACAGACGAGTGGTATACAGGTGAAAACGGGACCGACAGGAGCCAGAATCAAAGTGCTTGCCTTGCGTATGCAGAGGTTTGCTGACAGACTTACAAGGAGACACTGGCGTACTGGGTATAAATAGGAGGGGAATTAATCAGGCCACAAGCAACAGCTGGCACCAAACGAGCGGGCACAGGTGAGGGCAATGAGTAATCATGACAATAACGTTGTTATAAATAACACCTTTATGTGACAGCATTATTTTTTTCATTGACAAGGCAATCTAATTATTTTTTCTACTGTTACTGACTGGCAAAAGCAATACATTATGTTAATTTTTGTTCGTGTTTACGTATGTTTTTGTATATATTAACATATGTTTTGTGTGTTTACGTGCGTTTTTGTACATGTTCATGTACAGTGCATCCGGAAAGTATTCACAGCGCTTCACTTTTTCCACATTTTGTTATGTTACAGCCTCATTCCAAATTGTAGTAATTTAATCCCTTATCTCAAAATTCTACACAAAATACTCCATTATGACAATGTGAAAAAGTTTTTTTTTTTTACTTTTTTTTGAATTTATTAAAAATAGAAAACTAAGAAATCACATTTACATAAGTAAATACAAGAAAATACAGCCTCAAGTCTTTTTGAATATGATCCCACAAGTTTAGCACACCAATCTTTAGGCAGTTTTGCCCATTCTCCTTAGCAATAAGTCTCAAGCTCAATCAGGTTGGATGGGAGACGTTTGTGCACAGCCATTTTCAGATCTCTCCAGAGATGTTCGATCGGATTCAAGTCTGGACTCTGGCTGGGCCACTCCAGGACATTCACGGAGTGGTTCTGAAGCCAATCTTTTGAGATCTTGGCTGTGTGCTTTGGGTCGTCGTCCTGCTGAAAAATGAACCTTTGCCCCAGCCTGAGGTCAAGAGCGCTCCGGAGCAGGTTTTCATCCAGGATATCTCTATATATTGCTGCATTCATTTTTCCTTCTATCCTGACTAGTCTGCCAGTTCCTGCTGCTGAAAAACATCCCCACAGCATGATGCTGCCACCACCATGCTTCACTGTAGGGATGGTATTGGCCTGGTGATGAGCGGTGCCTGGTTTCCTCCAAACATGGCGCCTGGCATTCACACCAAAGAGTTCAATCTTTGTCTCATCAGACCAGAGAATTTTGTTTCTCATGGTCTGAGAGTCATTCAGGTGCTTTTTGGCAAATTCCAGACGGGCTTCCATGTTCCTTTTACTAAGGAGTGGCTTTCGTCTGGCCACTCTACCATACAGGCCTGATTGGTGGATTGCTGCAGAGATGGTTGTCCTTCTGGAAGGCTCTCCTCTCTCCACAGAGGAACGCTGGAGCTCTGACAGAGTGACCATCGGGTTATTGGTCACCTCCCTGACTAAGGCCTTTCTTCCCGATCGCTCAGTTTAGAAGGCCGGCCAGCTCTAGGAAGAGTCCTGGTGGTTCCAAATGTCTTCCATTTACGAATAATGGAGGCCACTGTGCTCATTGGGACCTTCAAAGCAGCAGAAATGTTTCTGCATCCTTTCCCAGATCTGTGCCTCAGGTCTACAGACAGTTATTTTGACTTCATGCTTGGTGTTTGTGCTCTGACATGTACACTCAACTGTGGGACCTTATATAGACAGGTGTGCGCCTTTCTACATCATGTCCAATCAACTGAATTTACTGCAGGTGGACTCCAATTAAGCTGTAGAAAGATCTCAAGGATGATCAGTGGAAAAAAGATGGACCTGAGCTTAATTTTGAGCTTCATGGCAAAGGCTGTGAATACTTATGTAAATGTGATTTCTTAGTTTTCTATTTTTAGAAAATTCAAAACAATTAAAAAAAAAAACGTTTTCACATTGTCATAATGGAGTATTTTGTGTAGAATGTTGAGATAAGAGATTAAATTAATACAATTTGGAATGAGGCTGTAACATAACAAAATGTGGAAAAAGTGAAGCGCTGTGAATACTTTCCGGATGCACTGTACATGCTGATTATTTTACAATATAGATTACTTTTTATTTTTGTTGCAATTCAAGTGTAGGTTAAATCTGTAGCTGGTAAGGCCCAATAAATATTTTAAGGTTTTATAACACAACGACCTGTCTCTTTTGTCTATTCAACCGACTCAAATACTGCTCAGAAAATTTAGAATTCTTTGACATACAACTTATTTCTAAAGTACCAAAATAGTTACCTTCCTTGGGAACTATTAACTTTTACTATAGAGTAATTTAGTTACTAACTTACTTACTAGTGAGTAACTATAACTAAATATATTTTTAAAGTAACTTGCCCAGCACTGGTCATACTGCACGTGTTCCCCTGTATTCCAATTTACTAACCACTATTTTTATCTAGTTGATTAGTTTGAAGTCAAGTAGACACTCAAATTAAGGAGAGAAAACATCGGTGAATTTTAACTTGCAAGGAAAACAGGAGAGGACCGAAACCTCTGATAAAGAATTTCATCTGTTTAAAAAGCCCTGCCCTGATCTCTTTATTTTTACTAAATTTCCTAGGTTACAAAATGTAGATCCGCCTTAAAGGTTGTGGGAATCAAAAGATAGCAAAATAATTGGCCTACCTGTATAGCAACAATGATGTACACAGTGCATAGTCAAAATACCTAACAACATTGAGCCATAATAGTCAAAATAAAGACAGTCAACAGTCCTCAATTTAAAAAAAATCATCTCACATTTTTATCCTGATCGTCAATGTATGAGTGCATTTGTCAATAAGCAGACTTATTGTAGGTGATTTGTATTGTCAACAAATTTCTGGGTTCGGCACTACTGAAAGGGACATTGTGTATTAGAAAAAAATATATATAAACTAAAAAATTACATTGTGTCGGATCTTAAGACAACTATGCTTACCCTTAAGACTTACAAATGGGTGTGTGTCCAATCTTTTGGGCACAATGTGCATCGAGCGAATATTCTATTGTTGGCAATAGAAAATTGCGACAGCATTAATAACCAAACCCATAACAATGACATTTTAAAAAAACAAAAAAAACAAATGGCATTCCTAAGGGCAGCACGACAGCGCAGTGATTAGCGCAAGTGCGGCTCAGTTCTGAGGTCACGAGATCAAACCTTCCTGTGTGGAGTTTGCATGTTCTCCCCGTGCTTGCGTGGGTTTCCTCCGGGCACTCAGATTTCCTCCCACATTCCAAAAACATGCATGTCAGAATAATTGGCCGGTTAGAATTGTCCCTAGGTGTGCCGCAAAACTTTTTCCAATGTAGAAATCATGCCCTGGCTCAAAAAAAGGTTGAAAAACACTGCATTAAAGAAACACCCTAGGAAACCTGAAGGTACAACCTGCCAGAATGTAGAATAAAAGTTGAATATGCGGTCGGATATATATTTTCTCTGTGCAATATTGTGTCGAGTAAAGTCCACTTTGTGGTTTTGGCGTCTGACTTCAAACCAAACAATTAGACAACGGAACTTTGACATTTTTTCTCTAAAAAGCTCCATCGAGCCATAAAAAGTGCAGCCGGTCTAAATCGCAAATGAAAATGGATGTATTTTCTATCTGTTTTGCTCAATACTGATGGGAAAAAAAACACGTTTCTGATTAGATTAAAAAGCAATGTGTTAAGATAAAAGTTTAGAAGACACTCAAAATAACAGTGGGAAAACATCAATGGATTTTGAAAAAGGGCAGAGAGAAAAGCCTTCAGATAATAAAAATTCGACCTGTTCTAAAGGCCCTCACCTGAGCCCTTTCATTTAATCCCATTTCCTGGGTTTCAAAGCAGATTCGCCCTAAACTAGTGTTTTTCAACTCGGGGGTCAGAACCTTTGCCCTGGCACAATAATGCTAAGAAAAAAATGGAGGTTCAATTAAACACCTTGAAGGAGGGGTGGGGCATTTTAAAACTTAAGGCTTCAGTCATGACTCTTATGCGGGAGATGGCAGAAGTGTAACACATAGTGTGTGTGCATTTCTTAGACACTCTTGAATACACTCTACTTTTTTCATCATTTGGGGGTTTGTTCAATCCCCAACAAGCCTGATAAATGTAAGATAAAAGCAAATAGGTGCAATGGAAAATAAAGAATGAGGGCTCTTTTAACTCAGTTTGGAAACGTTATCACATACTTAATAGATACAAAATTCGAACCTTTAACTTTTAAGAACACCTCAAACTATGCACCCCAGTGCTCAATCACGTCTTATTGTTCAGCCAATCGGCGCCATCCCAACTGTGTTTAAAAGGGACCAGATTTCATTTTTTTGTAATATTGTTGGTTATATTTCCTTTTTTCGACCATAATAACGGGTCATGCAAAGTTAGTGATAAGGGAAGGAAAAGTCGAAAACGGAGACAGCAACGATTGAGCGTAAGACTGAAATTATTGTGAAATACGAAAATTATGAAGTGGTTATTGGCATTGAAGTGCTACTGAAAGGTACAGTATATGGTTGAAATGTTTTTATATTTTTAGCTTTTTACCCAGCTTGGTAATGAAGTTTGGAAGAGTGTGTGGTAAGCGTAAGTTATGTATGAATGTTGGGAAGAGTACGGTGATGAAGTGTTCACGTGATGGAGTGGGCATGGTGTTAGAAATAAGGTTGCATGGACAGGTGCTGGAAGAAGTTGAAAGCTTTGGGTACTTGGGTTGTGATGTGGCTGCAGTTGGTGGAATGGAGTGTGAGGTATTGCACAGAGTGAATCAAGGAAGCAAGGTTTCGGGTGCTCTGAGGAGAGTGATGAGCAACTAGAGTATGAGTATGGATGTTATGAGGGGACTGTATGAGAGTGTGATTGTGATGACTGCGTTGTATGGTGCAGAGATATGGAGCCTGAACGCAGATTTGAGAAGGGTTTTAATTTTTTTTGAGAGGAAGTGTTTGAGGAGTATGTTAGGAGTGACAAGATTGGATAGATTGAAAAATGAAATTGTGAGAGACACAACTGGAGTAGAAGTGGAACTGAGCAAGGGTGTGGATAAGAGAGTACTCGGTTGGTTTGGACACATGGAGAGGATAGATGAGGAGCGAATATTGAAGAGAATCTAAGGAGCGGAAGTAAATGGAAGGAGACCAAGAAGAAGGCCGCGATTGATGTGGATGGATGGTGTTATGAGTGCACTGCAGGAAAGGGGTCTAAATATAGTGGAAGCGAGAGCTCTTGTTGGTTATAGGAATGAGTGGAGAGGTGTTGTAAAAGGATAGTGGGATGTTTAGACGTGTACTAAGGCACCTGTATGATGCGGCAGGGGTAAACCAGTGAAAGCTGTCGGGCCTTGCTGTTGAACAGAAGAGTATGTTGTGTCACCCTGACCCGAGTGACATGGCCACTTTCTTGAGTCTCGTTTCATCTGGACGGACGAAAGCATGACCAACTTGGGTGCCGAGGTGCTTAACTTGTCTGGGCATTTGGGTTGGCCATGGTAAATTTATTTTGCATATTTTGCTACATTTTTCCTTTTCTTTGTTTTTGTATGTGTTTGTCTTGCTGTCGGTCACCCCTCTCGAGGGATATGACCAGGGCGATGGAAAGATAGCTTTTTACCAGTATGTTAATCTTTGATATCTACATCAGGGATCTGCAACCTTTTTCAAGCTGAAAGCTACTTATTAGCGCAAAGGGTGCTCAGTTTGATGTGCATGAAAGCAAATTTTCATGTCATTACTATGTTGTTACTGTGTTGTTACCAGGTTAATTAAAAAAGTAGGAGTAGAAAGACTCAGTCAACCACTCACACGCACCCCAAAAAATTAATAGAAAATCACAATGACACTGGTGAGCTATTTTTAGAACAGGTCCACAGGCAAACCTGTCCTCAGGGGGAATCCTGATTCCTGCGGGCACCACACTGGAGACCCAAGATCTACTATTTTGGTTTTTGTTTTCTGTTTTTCTATGGGGCATTTTGTTAGTTGTTTTGTGATCACTAGTTTGTTTGGTATTTTGGTCTTGAATTAGTTAATATATACCGTTCTTGTTTTGAACACCTCTGCCTGCAGTTCCCGCCTCCTCCACATGGGTCCATCATCACTACCATCAAATCATAACACTACTGTACGAGTATATACCGTACGTTTTGATTTTCTTGGTCATTTTGTTTAATAAAAAATGAATAAATATAATCTCCTATCGCTGCTTCAAACCGAACAATACTTTTATTCTACAGATTACAGAAGAGGAAGTTTTTTCTTGATTTGGGTCGCAACTTACCACTAGTGTGGAATGATGGGTCCTCAAGTCAGACCAGTTCAGAACCACTGTCCTAAAGGATGTTGAAATCGAAGAACAGCAACATGATTGGCCTAGACCAACAATGATGTAATAGTCAAAAAAAAAAAAAAAAAAAAACAGTGCGGAAAAATGTCAAAATAATAAACTGGCATCCCGCGAAATCCCCTTTGCAGGTCTCCGATATTAAAAAAGAATAAACATTTCATTGTGGTAATTAAAAGTAAACTAAAATGGCAAAACGAAGATCGGCCCTCAGCCCAGACCTCTATCAAATGTGCTCATGCATCAACCTTCTTGTTTTGTTAAGCCTGTGCGCAAGACACTCGTTAAAAAGGAAGCAGTTTTGAAAGCAGCTGGCCATTTTATGCTCCAGCCCTTATTTACCAGCGGGAAACTTGGTCTTGCCAACTTAAAAAAAAGTGCCCCGTAGTATAAACAAGTAAACACTTTGTCACAACCACTTAACACCGCGGGACCCCGTCGGGACACGGCAATCAATTCTTTGCACCAAGATGTTAAATGTGGTTTTTGTGAATGGGTGGCCGTAGCTTTCCGTCAGGGATAGATTTGGACAGCATGATGTATTGTGTGAATCAATACATTTTCAATTACTAACATAAAGGCGCAACAGGGGTCAAATTGCAGGCAATCTATCGACAAGCACATCAATTTTCATGTGTTTTTATGTGTCAATCACATTTATAAATGGTTTTCGACTAAGGGTGTTACCGGGGGGCGGGGGGAAGTGTCGGAGTAGTGCCAGCCCATCCATGGGCACGCTCTGCCCACCCAAAGAAAACTGGTTGTAGTGGTGAGAGCAGTCTGGAAAAAAAGAAAAAGAAAAAATTTAAATAGGAAATGAGAAAAAAAGAAGAAAAAAAATGAAAAGGGAAAAGAGAAAAAAAAGAAGAAACAAACAATAAAACAAGAAAAAAAGAAGCTAAAAAGTACGAAAAAGAAACAAAAGAATAAAAAGAAACAGGAACAAGGAAAAGGGGAAGAAAAAAGCAAGAAAAATAAGAGAAAACAAAAATCTAGGAACAAAAAAGAGGAAAAAAGAAAAAAGGCAGAAAAGAAGAAGAAATAAAAGAAGAAAAGAAGAACAAATCTGGAAAAAAATGTGACAAAAGAGTAAAAAGAAAAAGGGAAAAGAGAAAGAGAGAGAAAAAAAGAAGAAAGGGCGGCAGTAGCTCAGGAGGTAGAGAGCTCGTCTTGGGATCAAAGGATCCCAGTTTGAATCCCGGCTCGTCCGTGTTACATGTCGAAGTGTCCTTGGGTAAGACACTGAACCCCTGATACCCCCAATAAGCAGGTTAGCGCCTTACATGGCTGCAAGACCGCTATTGGGAAATGTGGAGCACATTGTAAAGCGCTTTGGGAAGTCATTGACTTGAAAAGCGCTATATAAATGCAGATCATTTCATTTCATTTTATTTACGAAAGGAATTAAATATAAATAATGAAAAAATTATAAAAATAATTAAAAGTTAGGGAAAAAAACAAAAGAAGCAAAAAAGAAAAGTAAAAAATTTAAAAAAGAAATAAAAGAAGAAGAAAAAAGCAGAAATAAAGACATGTTTTGATGGTCCCTTTGTTCAGTATACAACTAATAATAATGTAATATTATGCACAAAATAAATCAAGACATTTTTGAAAAATTCCATTATTCTACTAAATTAAAATAACGTTTTTTTTCACTGCTGTGAACTTTTATTCTATGTGACTTTAAACTGGAATCTCTGCATGACAAAATGTCCGTCAAAATATTCACTTTTCAGTGCAACAACAAATAAACTACAAAATACAGCGCTAATTGTGAAACACATCCCCTGGAATGAGTGCTCTGCCAACAAAATTTGGGGGTAATAACTTTCTATCTCAGTAAAGTAGGCCTCCAAATGACCATAATTTAAAGGAGCTGTTGCCTCTAGGGGCAGATTCAGTTGACTGTCATCTGCATAGAAATTGAAACTAATATACTTGCGGATAATATCACTAAGAGGAACCATATAATTACTCAAAAGAAGGGGTTAAGTATGGAGCCCTGAGGAACGCCACAGGCTACGACAAAATGTTCAGAGGTCATATTACCGTTGTGAAACACAATGCGTCCTGTCCGAAAGGTAGGATCTAAACCTTGAGAGTAGGGTTGATGAGATACCAATCCATTTTTCAAGGAATGTGTTGAGGTCCACTGAGATCCAGCAGCAGCAACACTAATAAGGGGGTGGAATTTTTTGCTAAGAGAAGATCATTGGTTATCTAAACCAGTTCAATTTTATTAACTGTATTTCAGTTGAGGGAATTAGAGAAAATAGTTATTTTTCTTTGAAGTAAATCTAGCCTTGTTTGCTCAAAATGAAATCATGGGCTACTAAGGGTGCCTAAAAAATACCTTCTTTTTTCAGTTAATGTTCATGTAATCTGGATTTTTATATCAAGGAAATTTGTATTTTCTGCCTGTTAAAAATTAGATATAACTGACAGAGCCATTAGAAAAAATGCTATATGTATCCGATCATATTGGTATATATTTATTAGTTTTTCAGTATATTCAGTTAGGTTCACTAGTCTATATGCGCAATTTAAAAAATGTTAGACAGTCGATTAGTCCAGAGTTAAATTTTTTATTTGGCCCTTCTGTTATTTGACCTTGACAACCCTGATTTAGTGTCTATACAAGATGAAATCCGTTTTGAAGGAGGGGAGCACAAATTACTGTGCAAAACCAGTATTGTAATCAATTAAGTTCCACATTTAACTATACAATCGACATAAAAAGGAAAGGACGGGTATTTTGATTGTCCTTGTTTCCTCTAACCTTGAACTTGGAAAATTCCAAAGTTTGGCTGTGATAAAGTACATGGAAGATCGACCCCAAAGCATGTCAAAGATTGGGCAAAAGTGCAATTAAGTTTTACAGAATAGGAAGGACTTTCCAATCAATGTGCAATGTCCTTCCTCATTTTAATTATGGTTATAAACTAGGACAACCAACCAATCAACATCAAAATTTGGTGCACAAAATGGCATCTCTAGCTCCTCCAATTGATTGATTCCTATCTTTCCTGATTGGATTTTATCTGAAGTGTTTTATTATTTCAGATTTGTAGGTGTGTTTAAGTATGCAATTCACATTGGAATGATTATTCCTGACTTCCTTTTTCAGGACAGGTTTGTAATAATCATCATTAAACAGCCGCACAGTATTCCATGTTGTGATTGTCATTTTCCACACACCATTTAAAATAATTCATTTTCTAAGGAAGATATCACTCAAATCAATGATTAAATTATCAAAATTAAAGGCCTGATTCAACTAAACAGTCAAACAGCATTTTCCAATTACCAGGCTCAGTATTCTTATGCCAATGTTGATGATTAGCTGGTAGAATTTGAGGTCTCCATGCAGCAGCGTGGCAATCAGGCTTCCCACTGAGAGTCATTTTCCAATGGATGCTCAGTGTTGCTGGCAACAAAAAACAAAAAAAACAGAAACACAGAAACAGCGACACCCGTAGTAAGAGAAGTCACGCTGTTTCAGCAGATAAGATAATTATCTTCAAATCGAATTTAAAAACGTAATAGGCATCATCAAGGGAACAACAAACAATGATAAGATAATCGACGTATAATTGAACCCAACTCCGCTCTATGGAGCAAGCTGCTATCAAGTAATTTTATGCTCACATGTTGTAATCTGCTAACGTACATTGTAATTTAGTTTCCACTCCATTTTATGCTATAAAAGGCCCTGCGCATGATTTTTTGGAATTGTGCAGTCTATTAGCAAATTATCTGTCAAAAAACATACAGTAGTGAGCGTGTGGTTGACAATTAAGCAGATATATATATATATATATATATATATATATATATATATATATATATATATATATATATATATATATATATCTCATCTCATTAGCTGCACCGCTTATCCTCAGTGGGGTCGCAGGGGTGCTGAAGTCCATCCCAGCAATCATCGGGCAGTGGGCAGGGGACACCCTGAACAGGTTGCCAGCCAATTGCAGGGCAATAAATATATATATATATATATATATATATATATATATATATATATATATATATATATATATATATATATATATATATATATCATCTCATTAGCCGTACCTACTAACCTCATTAGGGTATATATATATATATATATATGTATATATATATATATATATATATATATATATATATATATATATATATATATATATATATATATATACATGTATAGTAGGGAGCATCAAATTTTAATTTCATAATACAAATTTGGCTGTCATTGCATTTTGTTCCAATTAACAATGAAAATGATTTTAACTAGTTTGAGAAAATCCATTGAAATTCAGGGATGCCACCTAACACATTAACTTGAATTTTTAAAACATGTGCGATATTTAGTGTACTGCCCAAAAATTTACATTAAACATGTATTACTGCTGTTCTATAGGGATATCAAAGTAAAAGTAGTTTGGGCATTTGAGCATTTTTAGGGATTCCACTTTCAATATTAATTTCTTTGCCTTGCAGGGAAATGAATGGCGATTGATCTGGTATGTTCATGTACCCTTACCCTGAGTTTTGTGCGACATTGATGGGTTTTGGATAGAGACACTTAATAAAGTTTAAACACCGTCTGACATCCCTAAATGAACAAACTACCTCCAGTGACTATCTCACTAGCAACTCACAAGACCAAGGAATAAGAGCTAACATTAAATGAATTTCAATTTTAATTGCTCAGCCTGTGCCAGAGTCCACTCCGCTGAGCAACATCAAAAGAGAGAGAGAAAGAGAAAGAGAAAGAGAAAGAGAAAGAGAAAGAGAAAGAGAAAGAGAAAGAGAAAGAGAAAGAGAGAGAGAGAGAGAGAGAGAAAATGCAACTTGAAGTCTAAACGCCACCAGTTCGTCCCCTTAAGATACATCTCCCTCCTGCCATCTGTGTGTGACCCTCCTTTTCAGGGATTAGATTGCATTTGCAGCATCAAAGGTTTGGCTGTTGGCTATGGTCATGTTCAACTGCCTGCAGCACATTCCGTAGGTGTTGTTCCTTCCTGGCCACTGCGACAAAGTCGAATATTAGCTTGACGCCTCACTTGGCGTAGTCATTGACCACAATCATTGCATGGACAATGACCTCACTTTTTTTTGAACGCAGCATTAGTTGCCTAATCATTCACATAAAAAAAAAAAATGCTGGATTGATGTACAGGTTGTCCTTCCCAAACCAGCAATCTGTATTGGCGAGATCGGCCAAGCTGCTGGTTGGCAAGAGGGTGGGGAACTTGCCAAAGAGAGTGCCAATGCAGTGCTGGGAGACGAGTATTAGAAGATCAGCTGGCTTGTCATCACTAGGCACTTTGCTGCTGAAGAGAGCAAGGGGTAGCATGTCACTGTCAGGTACCAGCGATGCCTCTCCAGTGGTTAGATTGCTGACGCAGCAAAGCTTTCATCTACTGCCTTGTAGGCCTGCAGGTGATGGTAGGGTGTGAAGTAATTCTAGGGGTCCGCCACCACTTACCGTAGATGTGCGTGATGCATTTGCCAAATGCAAAAGATTTCGGCACCTGCTGCTGTGTAGTGATTGTGCCCCAGGGAAGCAATGTGATGTGTTGCTCCATTAGGGCCAGCTTTAAGAGTGTAAACTGGGTTCCTACAGCTTAAGGCAAGTTAAATTCAAGACTTTTTTAATGCCTTTTGAATTCAAATTTATGACATAGTTGAAAACAACAAAAAGATAATTGTAATACACACAAAAAAACAAAAACACAAATATTTCTTCATACATACATCGTACAAATTACGTGGCACAGCTTATAGCCATGGCGAAAAATGTTTGCATATAGCCATTTCTCATTAAATGTATACTATCCCGTGGTCCAAAGTAAACGTCTCCGTCCTACGTAGCTATGTTTATTGCTAGTAGACCTAAGTCATGTGTCTGCTCTGAAAGACCTGACTGAAACCTCATCACTGTGTTGATAGTTCCGTTATAGTATATATATATATATATATATATATATATATATATATATATATATATATATATATATATTTACATACACAGTGAAACCTCGGTTTACGAACGACTCACAGTTCGAACAAATCGGAGTCCGAACAAAAAATTCGAGAAATTCTTGCTTTGTAGTTCGAAGAAAAATCGGAGTTCGATTGCCGAAACCGATTATGCGAGGGTGGGATGCTGAGCGGCGTACGGGTGATGAAAATACGTGAAGTCGCAAAACCACGTTAAGTATTCCACGATACAGCTATGGCCGACTGTAGTGCAGTGGTACCGTCTAGGGGTGGATGTTTTACATCACATTTTTTTACTCCTTTTAATTTTCTCAGTTGCAATTGCACCTCCACTACACTAGGGGACGTCCGAGATGAAACAAATGTGTAGCAAATGGGCCGAGTTACAGAATTTCGTCGAACTCCACCACCCCGATGAAGCTGCAGCCACCAGAGTCATCGATGACTTTAATGACACTGTCATGAACCACTTTCGAAAAGTGCTAAAAAGAAGGCAGAAGCAAGTGTCATTGGATAGATATTTTAAGAGAAAAGAACATCATGTAGCCGAGTCATCCGTAGCAAAGATATTTGAACGTGTGAGCACCCCTCAGACAGAAGAGCTCCCCGAAGTTTTTATGGAAGGGGACTCTCCTTCCAAACAATAATTTTCCTTCCTCCTCCATCCCTTTCCACCGTCCACCTGCGCCTTCTGCTGACCACCATAAAGGTAAAAGATCCTATTCATAATTCTTTTCTTTATACTTTTTTTTTAAAATTTTTACACGTTCATGTTAGCGTTGTAAACGGATTCATTTGGTGGATTTTCATATTAATTCTAAATCTTTTTTAATTTATTAGATTGTCTTTTTAATAGATTCAAAAATATATATTTAATAACCTTGGAATATTTTGTGAGTGTGGAAAACCGGATTTGGCCCAAACTTACTCAGACGCCGGTGGCCCCCAAGAGAATTGCCTTAAATAGTTTATGTTTATTTAAGTTGTTTACTCAGCAACATCACTAACATACAGTATATGATATTGCAATGACAAATAAACTGGGGGCAACCCCATGAAAATTGTAACTCATGTGTTAAGGGGCTAACATGCAAACAAGAGCAATGGTGGGGGTATGTAAACCCATGTCAAAAGATTAAATCAAAATAACGGTACGTAAAGATGAATACAATATATTCAAAATTTGCCAATGGGAGTAGCCATTGTCGAGTAATATATACTTTATCCCAATAAAAGTTGAATTGGGAAACAAATCCATTTTCATTGTTCATTCAAATCCTTTATCCAAAATCACAGATGCATGAGATTATCCTTGTATTTGACATTTATCTGCGCACATAAGGCACAGTGTTCTTCTCACTGCACAAACAAATATCACAATTGGCATTTGAGCCACCAATTCAGCATAAGCAAACAATGTTAAAACGTAGGGAAGATACTTTGTACATTTTACCTGCATTACTTAAGGTGGCAATACTGTTTGCTTGGTTCCACAAGTGTGTACATCTAAAACCACTTTACAAGGAAAAGAACGAATACTGTACCGGTATTCACTTTGCATTTAATTAATGGTCGAGTTTTGGTCAGCTTTGACTTTTTTTGTGATTATCAAAATATAAAAATAAACAGAAATAGCATAAAAATGAAATAAGCATATACATTTCTGCACAAATATTCTTGTTCAACGTAGCAAATGAAAACCAGAGCAACACACTTAAATCAATAAATGGAGCAATTCTTCTTTAGTTTAAAAACATAGAAAATAGTGATAATGCATATAATTTAGGATTTTTCATATTTTGGCTTTGCTCCTGTTCCTCTTTTTTACATTAAAAACCAAAACAACAACAACAATAAACATGTGGGAACCTGAAGGTTTCAAAAATATAGTTGAAAATGTTTCAAACACACACAAAACATATGTAAACACGTATAGAAACGTACGTAAACAAAAACGTACGTGAGCACATACCAAAATGTACGTAAGCACATTAAACATACATAAACACACACAAAAACGTACGTGAAAACACACAAAACATACTTGAAAACACATAAACCATGTTTATACACAAAAACGTATGTAAACAAACACAAAAACGTATGTAAGCACACAGAAAAACGTTCGTGAGCACTTTAAACATACATAAACATACATTAACACACTAAACGTACATTAACACACTAAACGGACGTAAATATACACAAAAACGGACGTAAACACATAAAATGTACGTGAACAAATAAAAGGTACATAAATATGCAGAAAAAAGGATGTAGACACGTGCTAAAACGTATGTAAAGGCGCACACAAAAGTGTAGATAAAAACACACAGAAACCTACATAAAACATTGCTTTTAACTGTGGGTAACGGTGGGAATAAAAATTAGTTAGAATCACAAGTTTTTAAAAACATTAAGAACTTTACGTAACGTAAGTTTAATACAGTGTTGGGCGTGTTACTTAAAAAAAACCCAAAGTTATAGTTACTACTTTATCCAAAAAGTAACTGAGTTAGTAACTGAATTACTCTATAGTAAACGTAACTAGTTACCGCTGCGTAAAATGTTAATGGTCTGCATTTATTTCGCACTTTTCAAGACACTGAAGAACTCCCAAAGCGCTTTACAATCTGCTTCACACTTATCCATTTAAACACACTCACACACTGATAGACAACCATGCAAGGCAACTACGTAAAGAAATGTTGTATGACAAAGAATTAGGAATTTTCTGCAGTATTTGATTCAGTGTAAAAGAGAAGAATAGAAAGGTAAAGTTGTGTACCGTGTTTAGTAAATTTCGTGACTTTTTTTCCCAAGCGTTTAACCCTGCCGCTAATGTAATGATGCGACTAATTTATGCATATTTCATAACAGCCGCCCGAGCAGTAAAAGTAAGAGTGAGACAGGTGGAATATACCGTAAATTCCGGACTATAAGGCGCACCTGATTATAAGCCGCACCCATCGCATTTCGAAAGGAAAACCGATTTAGTACATACACAAGCAACACCAGTATATTAGCCGCATGCGCCCACATCAACTAATGGTTCTATTTCTTTATCATTTATTCATCATCTATTATCAGTCAATTCATGATACGTTTCAAAGACATTAGGCCGAGACACTTGCTCCCAGCCAAGGGACTGAGTCAAGATCCTGGCCAAAGGGCCAAGAAGCTATCAGTACAAATGCATCCTTCCCGGAGGTACTGCAATACCGGGCCAATACTTGGAGTGGACAGAGCAAGCTACTTATCATTTGATGCAGACCTGTAGAGTCGGGGTACCCGTTGAAAGTAATCCAAGGAAAAAAAAGTGTATATTTCCAAAGGTAAGGGTGGGAAAAATTTATATCCATTATTGTCTCCCGCGTTCACAAACACTCACCTTTACCCGTCCCCAGTTCCCATCAGCCCGCGTTTGCTCCGCCCCTTCTTTCTTATTCGCCCGTGAAAATCAGCATAAGTGTCTCAAATAAATACATTACAAAAATATACAGTTGCAAATACATATTATACATGGTTACACATATTTACAAAGAAAGACGGTACACCGAGAGAGTTTTCAAAGCTTTAATAATAATAATATAACTTTCATCCCAAAGTGTGCCTTTAAAAGGTATTAACACGCTACTATGAACACGCTCGCAACGCATCAAACGTATCAGTTAAAAAAGTATACCGTAATTGTTAAAACGCGGTTTACCGTCATCATCTTCCTCCCTATAACTGTTGCTATCAAAGGCGTCTTTCTCGCCATCTGAAAGAAACTTTGTCATATAGACAGTTTTTGCATAAACTAAGAAGTTGAAGTCTTCCTCGACGCACGTGTTCCACCGGTCTAAATCATAAGCGGCCGTTAGAAAAATTACATAAATTGGCCGCTTCACTGGATAAGCCGCAGGTCTGAACATTTGGGGAAAAAAGTAGCGGCTTATAGTCCGGAATTTATGGTATGTATCATGAAGACGCAAGTTTCATGTAACTTCGCACTTCATGCATGAATACAACTCGCATGAACCTACCCTTATCATGGAAAAGTAGTCAATAAAAAAGGAGGGATAATAATTTTCTGAATCTGTTGATTTGTAAACGGAAGTAATGTGGCGAAAGGAACGGATTACAAGAAGCAATATCCAACGTAGCAGCAATATTTAAGGCGGATTTCTATTCTTCTGTCGGCATTATCGTATGTTTTGGAATAAATATTTCACATGGTTAGATTCCATAGTTTGTCCTTGATGTAACAACCCATTTTCGTGGACTTTCAAAGAAGTTGAAGACGGCCTGGGGACGTAATGGTGAGTTACCTCGGCTTTATAGGTTTCGGGTATCTTGTTCAAACGGATCATTATGTTTCTCTGATGAGTATATTTTGAGATGGTCATCATATCTTGAATCCAAAGAGTTTAAGCTTTCCAATGATATGTGGTATGACGTATTTCAGTGACTGGTGACATCGTACAGACATGTATTTGTTCATCAAAAGTTCGGCGGCCCACCTGTGGGCATTCAGAATGCTAAGGGCTTAAGGTACTGTATATTGTTAAAAGTTTCTCAGTGTACCGTCCTTCTTTGTGAACATCTTCAAATTTCAATTGAGCCTTATAGTCCGAATTTTACGGTAATATTTATTGCACCTGCACCAGCAACAGATTCAAATTGAAACTCTTGCAAACACACTCCCTCGTACAGAGGTAAAATTGTATTCATGCCTATACTTACTTTGCACAATGTTGCCTATTTTGCACTACCGCATATTGCACTAATGCGTTCCCAAAACTGTATGTTGAAGGATTTTATACATTTTACTATGGGGGATTTTATACGATTGAATACAGGTTACATTTATCGAGTGCAATGAAGATTTTCACCAGGTAGGCTGAAGTTAAATGAGAGGTCACGCTGATCCAAATTCGGAATATTTTGGCTGGGGAATTTTGATAACAGAACTCTGACCCACAACGGCAGGCATTGTTTGGAGAAGTTGTTTTGATAAGCGCTCTGCTGGTATGAGTTTTTTCAGACATCGGGACGCTCTTCTTCGAGGTGGTGGGGCCACGTGGAAGCTTTCCTGGTGCGCCCATGGGAGGAGCCGGTGCGCCAGCTTGCGGAGAGACGTGGGTCAAGAGAAGATTGAGAAGATCGAGGGAGAATCGAAAGGGAGCTTGACAGAGACTCGAGCGACACTAATTCGGCTAATTCGATGGAGTTCACTTAGTTTTATACTTTAAGAAATTAAATCTGCTCCCGTGTGGAAATGCCTGTCTCTTGTCCGACTTTTCACATCAAGAAACGAGCGCGCATTGTTAGGTGGTGTTTGGTTAATGGAGTCAGATAACTATTTCAAACAATTTGGTAACCGGTATATTTTAATATTTAATTCCTAACAATGTAAACAGCCAAAGTAAATATCTTTTGCCTCTACATGCCCACACTTTCTTGTGTAAATATTGTGTACATTATCTTTTATCTTTTTTTTTTCCTCAGTAAAATGTGAACTTGAGTGCCACGACCATTCGTTGTAACAATATGTTCAACCCATTTTGAAACAATGATAATAAAGGTATATTCTATTCTATTCTAATCTATTCTATCATACACTTGCAGTGCAACAGAAATAAACAGTAACCACAATAATAAAATAACAAAAGTCATGCACATAGACACGCACAAACGTGAAAAACGGATCAATCCAAATATCGATATTATTGATACCAAGCATGTAATTGGATCGGATCGATGCCAAGATTCCCAATTTCGCCCACTGTTAGAGCGCAGGCTGGGCTCAAACTCATCAATAGAATGACAGCAATCAAGCATAACGGGCAACACCTGCTCCTGATTTACTCAATCATGGCCAGCACGCAATAAAAGGAGAGCCAGGACTCTGCATCATAACATGTAACTATGACTTTCCCTTTTATAAAGGTTGTCACCATTATAATCTTACAATTAAATAACAACAATCTTGACTGGGATCAGGGGTCTCCGACCTTTTTAAGCTGAACGCTGCTATTTGTTACTAATTGGCGCAAAGAACACCCAGTTAGATGTGACTTTCTGAAATGGAAACTAAACTAGATGGCTTGCTAAATAGCTAAAAAGGAAGTTTGTTAGTTTGCTAGATAACTAAAAAAACTAAAAGGTAGCTAGATAGGTAAACAAGAAATACGCTAAAAGGGAGCTAGATAGATAGATAGATGGATAGATACTTTATTCATCCCCGTAGGGAAATTCACACTTCCAGCAGTCTACCCTGTTGTTTATTAACAGATTAACATGATGCCCTAGGGGTGCTTGTAGCGGGGTGGATGACGTCACACGCCAGTCCAAAAGTTCGACATCCCTGCGGTAGATGGAAAATATTTTTCTTTGTGTCCAGGGATACACCACCTCGTGTTAGCGAGTCCTTCTCCTCTCCGATTCCCGTAGGCTTTCGTGTCTCTGTATAGCGGCGCTGAAGCCGGATTGCTCCGGGTAGCTCCGGGTGGCTACACGTTAGCGTCCGGGGTGCTAAATGTGAAGCACGTTTCCGCAAAACACAGCAACTGCGCTCCCTGTGCGCTTCAATGTTTTCTACCAGCACTCATTGGTCTTTTTTGGTAGTGAGTTCACATTTACCATGATTACGGATGGTACCGAAGACTTATAACGCTGCTAGCCGCTTAGCTAGCTCCGGCTCTTCTTCCACCATAGGCCCCCTCATCACGCAGGCACGAGAATTCTTCAGAGCAGGGAGTTGATTCCTCGAATAAACGCGTTTTTGTGCGCTAAAACCCATGTCCATAGGATAGAAAGTCATCCAAAGTGTAGTTGTCAAACGGGAAGAAAAAACGAAGATAGGAGCAGACAATAAAACAATAAATCACAAAAAGTGAGAGATAACAGGGGAGCTGCTGGAAAGGCAGCCGCTCAACGAGTAATAAACTAAAAGGGAGCTAGGTAGGTAAACAAGTAATAAACTAAAGGGAGCTAGATAGGTAAACAAGTAAAAAACTAAAAGGGAACTAGGCAGGTTTTCCCTGTGGTGAGGGGCCCTCTCCTTGTGAGAGGTAAGAGAATTCTCCCACCGTGGTCCGCTGTGTGTAGTAAGAGGCGACTAAAGTGGAGGGAGCGAGGGGACTGGGGATCCTCTCCTCTCTATCTCTACTCCCTTAGAGACAGCAAGGCAAATAAAGGGGGGCGGGAGACCGAAAGGTCTCGCAAACCCTAGTTATACGGTCACCAAATGTGAGAGGATGTGGAAGTAAAGCGACTGAGTGGAAGAAAGAGGAGATCAGAAGGATGATGACTAAAAGGAAGGTTGATGTGTTAGCCTTGAGTGAAACAAAGATGAAATGAAAGGGTGAATTACAGCTTGGAGGTATGTATGGTAGAAGGTCTGGAGTTACGGGTGGACATGCTAGAAAAGGAGTGGCTGTGCTTGTGAGTGAGAAAGCAAAGGAAAAACTGGTGGAGTGGAAAGAGATATCTTCCAGATTGATGTGGGGTGTAGAAGTATGGATGTTTATAAGTACATATGAACCTGGTTCTGAAAGAAGCGCTGAGGAGAGAATGTGTGGCAAGTGCAAAAGAAGGGTGGAAAGTGGTAATACTAGGTGACCTGAATGCTAGAGTGGGCGATGAAACGGTTGAAAATGTGATTGGTAGATATGGAGTACCAGGAAGAAATGAGAGTGGGAAGAAATTGATTGAGTTATGTGTTATGTGTGTATACCTTTGTCAGAGTGGATAGTGGCAAGATGGTGGACAGAGAACTGATGGATTATGTAGTGGTTAGGAAAGGGATGTTAAGTAGATTGTTGGATGTGCATCTTAACAGGTGAAATGAGGGGTATGTCTGATCATTTCTATGTGGAAGGAAAACTGAGAATAGATGGATCGTGGAGGGCTAGTTATGTCACAATCACCCGGATCGGGAACACCTGTGTTCAGGATTTGGCGCCAACAGCCAGGACAGCTGATTGGCGCACCCTGTATATTTAAATCCCAAGCTTCCAGTTACACTTTGTTGGATTGTACTCACACTACCTGTTGCCTTCAGCTCAGTAAGCCCGTACCTCTGACTCTTTGCCTGCTCCCTGTTCTCTTCTGATTCATCTCCGTTGCCGACCCGTTTCTGTAAATCTGCCCTGCCCGTCTGACTCCTGAACTATTTTCCGAACACTACGATTACGCCTGTCCGCGACCATTCCCGCCAAGCCTTCACCCGCCTGTCAAGTTCCGTCAATCCGCCAACCAACGGATCGAAGAATCCCACCTTGTCATTTCCTTCCTTTCATTAAAACCAAGAAACGAGCGCAAGTGATCTCGGTCTTCCTTTCGTCCTGTCTGACAAGTTATAAGGAGAGTGTGAGGGAAAAGGTAAAAATGTCATAGTTGAATAAGGCAGAAAAGGAAAGAGAGTTTAAAGAGAGGATAAGGGAAGAGTATGAGCGGATTAGTAGAAGAGAAATGGAGAGTGTGGAAATTGAATGGAAGTGGTTTAAAGGCGCAGTGTTGAGGAGTGCAAAAGAAGTGTGTGGAATGAGAAAAGTTGGTCAAGGTATTAGGAAAGGAAGTGAATGGTGGAATGATGAGGTATCAGAGGCTGTGACAGAAACGAGACGTGCCTTTGAGGAGAGGCTGCAAGATAAGAGTGGCGATGCGTATGAAAGATATAAAGTGAAGAAAAGGTTGGTAAAAGCGGCAGTGGAAGAAGCAAAAAAGAAAGCAAATGATGAATGGTGTTGAAAGATAGGAGTGAACTTTGAAGAAAGGAGAAAAGTGTTCTGGAAAGAAGTGAAAAGAGTAAGAAACAGTGAGTCTGGAAAGGAAGAGAAAGTGAAAGATAAGGATGGTAGATTGCTGGTTAGTGGTAGTGGAGTCAGGACGAGATGGGCAGAGTATTTTGAGGAGTTGCTAAATGTGGAGATTGGGAGAGAAGTGAGAGTCGAGGCGATCGATGGTATGGAGAGAATGCCCGTGATGGGTGATTTAAATGTGAAGCCTGTGGAAACATGGGAGGTGCAAGAGGCAGTGAAAGAAATGAAAGGAGGGAAGGCACCTGGGTTGGATGGTTGTACTGCTGAATGCCTGAAAAAAGGTGGCACAGCTATGATTGACTGGTTAGTATGCTTGTTGAATGTATGCTTTTTAAGTGGTGTGGTTCCTGTTGACTGGTGTAGTGCATGTGTGGTGCCATTGTACAAGAGTAAAGGTGATAAGTATGAATGTAGCAATTCGAAAGGTATTAGTTTGTTGTCTGTGCCGGGTAAGCTGTATGGAAGAGTTTTGATTAAGAGAGTGAGAGAAAGAACGAATGAGGTGGTGATTGAAGAGCAGAGTGGTTTCAGGAAAAGAAGAGAATGTGTGGATCAGGTGTTTGCAGTACGACAGGTGTGTGAGAAATATTTTGCAAAAGTTAAGGTTGTTTATTTGGCTTTCATGGACTTGGAAAAGGCGTATGACAGAGTTGATAGAGAGGCGTTGTGGCAAGTGATGGTAATGTATGGAGTGGGTGGAACGTTGTTGCAAGCATTGACGAGTTTTTATATGAACAGCAGAGCATGTGTAAGAGTAGGGCGTGATACAAGTGAGTGGTTCCCTGTGGTGACTGGTGTGAGACAGGGGTGTGTGATGTCACCATGGCTGTTTAATGTGTACATGGATGGTGTGGTGAGAGAGGTGAATGCAAGAGTATTTGGCAGAGGTGAAGAGATGATGGACAACAGTGGAACAATGTGGCAGGTAAGTCAGTTGTTGTTTGAAGATGACACAGCGCTTGTGGCTGATTCTGAGGAAACATTGAGAAGGTTAGAAACGGAGTTTGGAAGAGTATTTGATAGGCGTAAGTTATGTGTCAATGTTGGGAAGAGTAAGGTGATGAAGTGTTCACGTGATGGAGTGGGCATGGCGTTAGAAATAAGGTTGCATGGACAGGTGCTGGAGGAAGTCGAAAGCTTTAGGCACTTGGGTTGTGATGTGGCTGCAGTTGGTGGAATGGAATGCGAGGTAATGCACTGAGTGAATCAAGGAAGCAAGGTTTTGGGTGCTCTGAGGAGAGTGATGAGCAACAAGAGTATGAGTATGGATGTTAAGAGGGGACTGTATGACAGTGTGATTGTGCCGACTGTGTTGTATGGTGCAGAGACTTGGAGAATGTTTTTGAGATGAGGTGTTTGAGGAGTATGTTAGGAGTGACAAGATTGGATAGATTGAGAAATGAAATTGTGAGAGACAGAACTGGAGTAGTCGTGGAGCTGAGCAACCGTGTGGATAAGAGAGTACTCGGTTGGTTTGGACACATGGAGAGGATGGATGAGGAGCGAATGTTGAAGAGGATCTACAGTGCAGAAGTAAATGGAAGGAGACCAAGAGGAAGGCCGCGATTGAGGTGGATGAATGGTGTCATGAGTGCACTGCAGGAAAGAGGTCTAAATATAATGGAAGCTAGAGGTCTTGTTGGTGATAGGAAGCAGTGGAGAGGTGTTGTGAAAGGATAGTGGGATTGTGGACGCGTTCTTGAGGATGGGCTGGGCACCCGTATGATGCGGCAGGGGTAAACCAGTGAAGGCTGTCGGGCCCTGCTGTTGAACAAAAGAGTGTGTTGTGTCACCCTGACCCGAGTGACATGGCCGCTTTCTGGTGTCCCATTTCATCTGGAGGGACGAAAGCATGACCAACTTAGGTGCCGAGGTGCCTAACTTGTTTGGGTGTTTGGGCAATTGAGTTGGCCATGGTCCAAAAAATTTTGTGTGTGTTTTTTTTTCTTTTTTCTTTGTTATTGTATGTGTTTGTCTTGCTGTCGGTCACACCCCTCTTGAGGGATATGACCAAGGTAGATAGATAGATAGATAGATAGATAGATAGATAGATAGATAGATAGATAGATAGATAGACAGTGTCGTGATTGCTAACTAGAGTCACCTGGAGCTATCACATGGACGCCCTCTGATTGGTTTATGTTCCCTTTTTAAGCACGCTACGCCGAGACCTCTTGGTCTGAGGATTACTTTTGTACCCCGTTTGACTCTCCTGATTTACCTGTGTCTTTTTGACTTGTTTACCTGATTCTGCCTGCCTCCGATCCGACCTGCTTCCGTCCCACGCTACGATTTTCTCTCCAGTCCCAGTAAACTTGACCTGCTAGACTTCCGCACTCCGATTGGCTACGTGTTCCGAAGCTGTCTTCACGGCTTTGCTGCTGACGTCCGACGACCATTGCGTCTCCCGCTAACCCTGTACGCTTCCCTAAATAAAGAATTGTAACGAACGCTCTGGGGTTTCCTGTTCTGTTCTGGTCCTTCTGACAGACAGGTCAACAAGTAAAAAAATAAAAGGGAGCTAGACAGATCAACAGGTAAAAAAAACAAAAGGGACCTAGACAGGTCAACAAGTAAAAAACTAAAAGGGAGTTAGACAGGTCAACAAGTCGAAAGATAAAAGGGAGCTAAACAGGTCAACAAGTCGAAGCTTGAAGGGAGCTAGACAGGTCAACAAGTCGAAAGCTAAAAGGGAGCTGGACAGGTCAACAAGTCGAAAGCCGAAAGGGAGCTGGACAGGTCAACAAGAAAAAAACTAAAAGGGAGCTAGACAGGTCAACAAGTCGAAAGCTAGTAGGGAGCTAGACAGGTCAACAAGTCGAAAGCTAGAAGGGAGCTAGACAGGTCAACGAGTCGAAAGCTAAAAGGGAGCTAGGCAGGTCAACAAGTCAAAAATCTAAAAGGGTTAACCTGACTCAGTTAACCAATAAAAAAACATTTCACTAGAAAATCACAATGACCTAGGAATGGTGAGCTATTTTCAGAACTGTCCCTAGGGGGCACCCCGGTGCCCAGGTGCACCAGGTTAGAGACCCCTGCTTTGGATTCCCTAGATTTAATAAAGGTACATTGTGTATTATTAACCCTATTATCACCATGACAAGCGCTATTTAAACTGCCCTAACACTGAGCGTTACAAAAAAATCATCCCACAATGGTATCTCACAGGCATCCACATGTGGCAACAGACCGATCACAGGCAAGACATGACACAGACGGGGCATAATAAGTAATGCATTTGGTAAGGCATTTTGTTGTTGTCCAACCAATTAAAAAAAAAAAAAAAAAAAAAAAGAATCTCTTAAACATGACATTGTGAGTTTCGATTGTCGAAGGGGCAGTGAATTGGGGTACTGTTGGGTCAAATATGATGTCTCTTGACAATGTACTGGTAACTGAGAGAGCAAGACCCAAAAGACATATTTATAGATCTTTATAACATTTCATATTTCCTGTTTATGTTGTCTTATAATGTGTTCATCTTAAATTCCAGTCTCTAAATTCATTATAATCCTGAAAAATCCTTTTTTCTTTTTCATTTCATGCTGTTATTACATTGTCTTAAAATGTATTTGTGGTATATATTGCCTAATATTGAAAGTTTAAGTTGTTATGAAAAAAAAGGCCAAAAGTAAAGTAAAAAAAAAAAAATCCAGGCATGTATGATACTGTATGATAATAGAGGGTTTTAAGCACCTCTAGTGGTACAAAACACCATTCATTGAAAACAATTTTGACTTGAATAATAAGCAGTAACATGAGCTATTGTATAAAAGTGCATTTAGTAAATACTTGTAGATTGAATTGTGCGTACGATGTATCGAAAACAAAAAAAGTAATACTTATATTGCACCACAAAAAGTCGCTTTAATATGATATATCACAAAGGGCACCTAGTTTGAAGTGCATTTCTATAAAATGACACTTGATATTGCTATTACTAAATACCTGTCAACCTCCACGGCTCCATGCCCTTACAAACTGTTGTGTTTTCCCTTACAAAATAATCTTACACCATATTTATTTTTTCAAACGTGTTTATTGATGTCGTTTAACATGTTATATTGTACATGTGTTTTGTTATATCATTTATATTGTTAATTAACATTTTGTTGTAAGATACTGAGTTGCTCGAAATGAATGAGGTTTATCATAAAAAAAGTTCAAAAATGAAGTAACTTGCACGTTCACTGGAGAAGGAAAAAATACATGCAAATATAATTAAGTAGAGTAATGCATTTTCTATTCCAATTATTCATTCATTTTCTGCATTACATTATTGTTGGTAATATACGGATTAAAGGGATAACCACAAACCCGTCTTTTTTTTTCATTTTCTCCTTTTATACTTCCCTATTTTCTTACCTTCTTTATACAACATAATCATTCGTAATATAATCCATCAATGCAAGTGAGTCGTTTGAGAGCCGGCTCTCTTTAATGAGTTGAGCCGAAAAAGCCTGTTCTCTAAGAAGAGACGGACTTCCTTTCACTACACAACTCTAACTCGTTTGACTCGATTGATTTGCCGTTTCGTGATAGTCGGTGTATACCGGATGGTACCCATAATGGACACATTTGCGTTTTTCCGTACAGATTTTCGTGTACGTCGTACACGTCTTAAAATGCGTTATAAACGTACTTTGTACAGCAAAAACGTACAGGTTGACAGGTATGTTATTATGTTGTTACTATGTTATTACCCACAGGTGGGTCGAGTAGCCAAAAATGTTACTCATGTAAAAGTAATGTTACTTCAGAATTGTGTTACTCAAGTAGAATAAAAGTAGTCATCCATACACTTACTTGAGTCATATAAAAAAGTACTTGGTGAAAAATCTACTTAAGTACTGATTAACTGTAAATGTCGTAGTTATCGATTTTTTTTAAAACAACCAATCAGATCACCATTAAGTAACGAGGTAACGACTTAAATGTTGCCTTATGTAGCGGAGTAAAAGTAACGTTTTTTCTTCACAAATTAACTCAAGTAAAAGTAAAAGTATAGGGATTTCAAAACACTCCTAGAAGTACAATATTTCCCAAAACTTACTCAAGTAAAAGTAACGGAGTAAATGTACTGTTACTCCCCACCTCTGTCATGACCAGGTTGATTATCTGGTAGTAGGATTGAATAGACTCAATCTACTACTAAAATGAGGAACCTAATCCTTAGTTCGAAAACCTAACTCTAACCCCAACATTGTTTCGGAACCCTATGACCGGTTTAAAACCCCAACTTGGAGCCCGAAGCCTTGTTCCTAAGCCCAGCCCCCCACCTAACTCTTGCTGCAACCATAGCCCTAACCCTAGCTCCGAACCTATTTTGGAACCCTACATTCAGCTTCTATCCCACTCCCCCCCTTGTTTTTCTCTTTTGCTTTTTCTTTTGTTCTCTCTCTCTATCTCACATCTCTATCTATATCTTTCTCTTTTATCTTCTCTCTTTTTCACTCTTTTACTTGCTCTCTTTCACTACCTTGTCTCCCTCTCTTTATCTCTTATTCTCCTTCATTTTTTCTGTGCTCTCTCACTCTTTGTTTCTCTATTCTTGCTTTGATGTTCTTACTTGCTCTCTTTTACTGCCTTTCTCTCTTTCTCTCTCTCTCTTTTCTTTGTCTTTTTTGCTCTCCTTTTTTCTTTTTTTCTCGCTGTGTACCTCTTTTCCTTTCTCTCTTTTCTTTGTCTCTTTCATTCTCTCTGCCTTTTTTCTCTCTCGCTGTGTACCTCTTTTACTCTCTCCCTTTCTCTATTTATTTTCTCTCTTGTTCTAACTCTTGCTATCTTTTCTTCTCTGCCTTCTTCCCCTCTCTCTTTGTTTATCTTCTCCATTCTTACTTTGGTTTTCTCTCATTGCCTTGACAGTCAACCTTTGGTTTAAAGTAAATTAAAATGAGTCATTTTCGTCAAAACTTTTGCATGCGATACACATCTTTTCAGTAAATATTTATTGGGTGGGGTTTAGAATTGATTGAAATATAAATATTCCTCAATGACTTAAAAAGAAAATTGAGATTTGTTGGGGCCATTTTGCTAAAAGGTACTGTTGAGCCCCTCATAGTGGTAAAATAACTTTCATTAACAATACAATCATGATTTGATTATCTAAGTGTCAAAAACAAGTTAACTCAGCATTTTTGGTTTTGCTGGCTCAACATTTTTCTCAAAAAGAGACATTCCACTCTCCCAGGCCAGAACGACATTGAATACCAACACCATATTTTATACTCAGTCAGGTAGGTTACCCCAGATTGGAAAACTGCCAGAAAAGCTGTCTTGGAATTTTGTTTTTGCTGTCTTGGCATCTTTCCAAGACAGACATTCTTCTCTCCCAGATCCAAAACTAGTTTGGACTTAGTCTCACTCTTCGGGTTTTTCTTTCTCATGTGCCAATCTCTCTGCAAAAAAGGGCAACACCACCCAAAAATTGTGTTACATCTTACACAGGTGATGCTCTGATGGCCACTCTCATTCTAGTTTTAATTAATGTATTTTTTTACCAGCAGGGGATGTTAAATTTTACACAATGTTTCTTTAGCTTACAATGTCAACGCCAAGCTATGGGCTCAAATATCCATTTACCTACATAAAAACGTTTCTGGCAAATACCTTGTATAAATACCCTGCATTTACACTTGCACAGTCCATCAATCAACACAAATGATTCCGTTGAGGATAACGACAAGATAATAAGCAGTTATCTTGACAGCTCATGATTGAGTGCTTCGTTTCTTGGGCATCGTGTCGCTCCGAGAACTGTTCCCGTGTGACGTGCATATCCGTCAGCTGTGTCCTGTGTTTAACAAGCTGCCTGTCAAGCATACAATTAACACCACCTCATTGAGGAATCTATTAAGCCTCACAGGTGCTTTTTTTTCCTTGGCTGGATAAGTACATGCCTTTTCAACGACCAGTTATCTGGTTTAAAACTCACATTTAAAAAAAAATGTCTCCTTTGAAAAAGTGAAGTGCTTTGGGACTTTGGTTGAAGGGACCAAAGAGCAGGTAGGGACCGTTGATCTAATTTTGCTGATTAATGTTAACAACGGGGGTGACCAAATGTTGGCGTAGAGAATCCTTGTCTCGCTGCGTGTTCAACTTCTGGGACCGGACCAGTTATTTGGACGAAAAACAAATAAAGCTTGAGAGAGCAGTTTAGTTGAGGACTTCCATCTATTTATTCATTCATCATCTGCAATGCTTATCCTCAGTAGGGTCGCGGGGGCGCTGGAGCTCATCCCAGCTATCTTTGGGCAGTGGGCAGGGAACACCCTGAACTGGTTGCCAGCCAGTCGCAGGGCCCACAGAGACAGACAACCATTCACTTGCTCATTCACACCTAGGGACAATTTAACCTGACATGCATGTTTTTGGAATGTGGGAGGAAACCGGAGTGCCAGGAGTAAACCCACGAAAGCACCTGGAGAACATGCAAACTCCACGCAGGAAGGTTCGATCTCATGACCTCAGAACTGTGCCGCACACGCGATAGCCACTGCCCCGCCGTGCTGCCCAGATTTGACATGATTTTGCTTATCTTATTGTTGATACGAAGATTAGAGAACATACTTAAAATGAGGAAACAATATAACATTTCTAAGGTGAGACAATTTTGCATATTTTAATTATAAGTGCTCCTATTTTACAAGATAAAGCATCATAATATATGTTAAGTAAATCATTTAATATTAGTCATTATGTTTCTCGGACTGTCATGGTTGCCATGGCGGCCATTTGGCCGGGCCCGTGTGTTTCAAGGTTGCCGTGGTGCCCAATTGGCCCCGCCCGTGTGGTGCCAGCTGTGGCTCATTGAGAGATTGACTTTCGGTTTATGTATATAAAAGCGCTCTCTTGCTTCAGGGTCAGCCCGTCAAACGAACTTCCGCCCCACAAGACGTAGGTTCTGACTCGGTCCTGTTTTCCTGTGATTTTACCAGTCCGGTATTGTTCCTGTTTATTGATGTCCTCTTTAATTTCAATTGGAAGCGGTCTCGTCAGTCTCTGGCTTCCGGTCTTTTCACTCCTGACCGGCTACCTAACGTGCATGACTCCCCATCCGTAAAATAAAGGCTTGTGTGAGAACGTCACGTGATTGGGTCCTGTATCTGTTCTGGTTCTGACACGGACAATACTTTTATAAGTACATAGTTTATTCTGTTTTATCGGATACCTACAGAGAAGTTTTGGGAGGATGCCATTGTTGTTAGTTATTTTGTCCATTATTATTACGCCAACTTGTTATTTTTGCTCCCTGTTTGTCAGTATGCACTTTTGTTTCTTATCTTGACTATTATGAGCTTTAAACATCATTGTCACAATTGGCCAAACATGTTTCTGTTGGTTGATTCCTACACCCCTTAGCGCTGATCTTTTTGTAACCTAAAAAAAATGAAAGGCTCAGGGGAGGACCTTTTAAAACAGGTAGAGTGCTCGCTGAACCAACTGTTCAGAAGAGCGTTCTCCTTCCAAAAGGCATGCAAGTATGATTCTTCCTCCTGTCTTATATGAAAAAGGCATATATTTGATTAATGGAGACTGAAACATAGAAAATAAGTCACATATTTACAAACAGGCATATCTGACGGGCTTTTGCAGGTGTTTTGATAACGTATGGCATACTCAGACACTTGAAAACATGTCTGGAAAAGTACCCAATTACCAAGTGAACACAAGAAGTGAACACTTCATTGAAATATGTGGATAGGCATAAGGTGCATTTTTAAACACTGAATTGATTAATAAAATTAAAATAGATAAAAACTACTGTATATAGTGACAACATACTCAGTGACACATTTTAATAATCAAACGATACCCATCAAATTTAAACACTTTTTAACGGCCTAAAAATGTAAAAAGAAAAAATTACATGACCCAAATGCAGTCAGCATTGGGGGGACACAACGTCACTAACCTCGGTTTGGCTGATGATAATTACATGCTGGCAGGAGAAGAACAGGAACTCAAGGATCCTGTCAATCGCCTGGACAACGCATCAACCCATATGTGATGGAAATCAGCACAGAAAAACAAAACAAAATTAATGACCAATGACACCAAGGCAAACCACGAACATCACCATCAACTACCAATAGCTTGAACCTGTCACCAAATAAAATATATTGCTTTCATATCAGAAGAAGATTCAAGGCAAAAATCATGGCCAAGATGGTTTAAACCACAGCCGCACTATCCAGACTTAAACCCATCTGGAGGGGGACGAACATTGGAGTGAAATCGAAAATCAGGCTCATGCAAGCTCTGGTTACTTCAATCTTCCCCTACGCTTGCATGACATGGACTCTCACAGCAAAGCTTGAGAGAAAAATTCAGGTAATAGAAATGCATTGCTATATGAAACTTCTAGGCGTCAGCTACATAGCCCATGTGACAAACAAAAAGTGGTATGGTCACGTCACAAGATTATCAGGACTTGCCAAGTTAATTCCCCAGTGCACAGTCCAAGGAGGCAGGAAGAGAGGAAGACCGAAAAATAACTGGGGCAACATCAATGAAAGGACAGGTGCCAATTTTGTCACAACCAAAAAACAGGCCAGGAACCGTCAGCAGTGTAGACAACTGTTCAGAGTAGTGTCTGCAGTCGTGCCCCGACGACCTAGCCGTTTAAGGGATCCATGAACTGTGAACATCACCTAAAAACATACAGTACTGAGTTATAACGAAATTAATTTGAAAAGTATCAAAGTTTATATTTATGAGATCTTGTTCTTTTAGTCAAGACCTACAGTTGATGACCCTAGGTGAGGGTCAGGACATAGATGGACTGGTAGTTAGGGAGCATTTACTTTTCGGCTCAGCTCCTTCGTCACCTTGACGAGCCAGTATTGAGTCCACATGACAGCAGACGCTGAACTGCTTCGTTTGTCGATCAGGTGAACTGTGGAGAGGTTTTTGTGTCCTGAAGATTTTCATGATTTTCAGAGATTTGTTCACATATAAGTCAACATCTCTAATAGTCTACAAAATATTGTGTGGGAATTGAATGTTGTGCTGGTCCTGAGAGACTAGAATGTCTGTCTGGAAAAATTGCAGAGCGAGCAAAAAAAATGTGTTGTAATTGAATATTGCGCTTGCCTGAGAGAGTAAAATGTATTTCTGAAGAAACTGCAATGTTAGCAAAGCTTTGAGTTGAAATTGAATGTCGTGCTGGCCTGTGAAAGTATCATGCCTTTCCGAAAAACTGAAAAACAAAAAATGCAGGGTCTTTTTTGAGAGTCCTTTTAACCTCTACCTTGACCTTCCTAATTTCTTGTGAAAGATTGTGATCCTGACCAAACTTGTCTTTTGGAGAGCATAATATCTTTCTGGGAAAGCTGCCGAGTCAGCAAAACCCAAATCCCCGAGTATCTTTTTTGGGCATTTTGCTGAGTTAATAAAACCGAAAGTGCCGAGTCAGTTATATTTGGATTTTCTTTCACATCCAGGGTAACTTACCTGACAGTCTGTGACAAATGGTGATCATATCTTAACTCCTACCTTTTCTTGGATGGACAGACACACAAACGTATTACCAAAGAAAGCCCATCACAGCCGCCTTTGGGCAATGGGCTGGGGACACCCTGAACTGGTTGCCAGCCAGTCGCAGGGCACACACAGACAGACAACTCACTTGCTCATTCACACCTAGGGACAATTTGGACTGGCCAATTAACCTGACATGCATGTTTTAGGAATGTAGGAGTAAACCGGAGTGCCCGGTGGAAAGGCACGAGGAGAACATGCAAGCTTCACATGGGGGGGCTGTGGTAGCTGGAATTGAACCATGGAGGCTAACCATCCAGCTGCTGTGACACACACACACACACACACACACACACACACACACACACATACTGGACTGTCTCAGAAAATTAGAATATTGTGATAAAGTTCTTTATTTTCTGTAATGCAATTAAAAAAACAAAAATGTCATACATTCTGGATTCATTACACATCAACTGAACTATTTCAAGCCTTTTATTATTTGAATATTGCTAATTTTGGCTTACAGCTGCAAAAAACTCAAAAATCCTATCTCAAAATATTAGAATATCATGAAAAAGTATACAAGTAGGCTATTCAACTAATCACCTGAATCATCTAATTAACTCAAAACACCTTGCGAGGGTTTCCTGAGCCTTAAAAACACTCAGCTTGGTTCAGTAAACTAAATCACAAGTATGGGGAAGACTGCTGATCTGACTGCTGTCCAGAGGACCATCATTGATACGCTCCTGATGGAGGGTAAGACACAAAAATAAATTTCTCAAAGAGCAGGCTGTTCACAGAGTGCAGTTTCAAAGCATGTCCACAAAAAAAGTCTGTTGGAAGGGAAAAATGTGGCCGGAAACGCTGCACAACCAAGAGAGATGACCGCAGCCTTAACAAAATTGTGAAGAAGAGTTTGGGGGAGCTTCAAAGACAGTGGGCTGAAGCTGGAGTCCAGGTATCAAAAGCCACAGTTCACAGACGTGTCCGAGAAATGGGCTACAATCGCCGTATTCCCGTGGTCAAGCCACTTCTGAACTCAAGACAACGGAAGAAGCGTCTGACTTGGGCTATGGAGAAGAAGCACTGGACAGTTGCAGAGTGGTCCAAAGTCCTCTTTTCAGACGAAAGCAAGTTTTGCATTTCATTTGGAAGTTGAGGCGCCAGAGTCTGGAGAAAAGCTGGAGAAGAGCAAAATCCAAGTTGCTTGAAATCCAGTGTGAAGTTCCCACAGTCAGCAATGGTTTGGGGAGCCATGTCAGCTGCTGGTGTTGGTCCACTGTGTTTCATCAAGTCCAGAGTAAATGCAACTGTGTACCAAGAGATTTTAGAGCACTACATGCTTCCATCTGCTGAAAAGCTATATGGAGATGAGGATTTCATTTTCCAGCATGATCTGGCACCTGCCCACAGTGCCAAAACCACCAGTAACTGGTGCACTGACCATGGCATCACTGTCCTTGATTGGCCTGCTAATTCCCCTGACCTGAACCCCATCGAGAATTTGTGGGGTATAGTTAAGAAGAAGATGAAAGACACCAGACCTACAGGCCGCTATCGAAGCATCCTGGGCATCAATAACACCTCAGCAATGCCACAGGCTGATTGCCTCCATGCCACGCCGGATTGATGCAGTAATCCGTGCAAAAGGATTCCCAATCAAGTACTGAGGGCATCAATGGACATTTTCAAATGTTTGATTTAGTTTTGCTGTTATAAAATTAGTTTTTTACTTGGTCTGAGGAAGTATTCTAATATTTTGAGATAGGATTTTTGAGTTTTTTTCAGCTGTAAGCCAAAATCAGCAATATTCAAATAATAAAAGGCTTGAAATAGTTCAGTTGATGTGTAATGAATCCAGAATGTATGACATTTTTGTTTTTTTAATTGCATTACAGAAAATAAAGAACTTTATCACAATATTCTAATTTTCTGAGACAGTCCAGTATATATATAAAACATCATCGCCACCCTCGCTTTTCTCGTGGGTGTTAGAGATGGAATGGAACAAATGAATTCACAATAGAAGTGAGGTAGTAGCTGATTTTTAATGTAGTTTGTGAAAAGGTATGACAGCTCAAGGTGAACCTGGTAGGTCTTATCTCCACAAAGCTTCCTGCAAATGGAGTATAAATGCGTGATAGGCTAAGCAGAAAGGGCTTATCTCAGTCATCCAAATGGGGTCTGATTTACATTATGTTAGCATAAGAACGCTTGTGTGGCTCGTGTACATGGCAAATCGAGCAATCTTCCTTTTTTTGATATTCTACTTGCAGGAAATCGAATTGTTTAATTTGGATTATGTGTATGCATGAGTGCACGTTTCAGATGAAAATACTCTGGCTCCCATCTGCCTCAAGACAACTTGAGCATACAAGCTAGGCTACATCATAAATCAAAAGGAAAGCCGCAGAGACAAGCTGAAATATAGAACCGGCCAAAGAATGGTAGTTGCGTGACAGAGGGAGGCGACAGAGAAAAGCGAAAGGACGGGATACCAAATAAGAGAGAGGACAAAAATAAATGTTTCTTACATATGTTCATGTATTCTGCAGAGCAGATGCTTTCAGATAGCAAATTATTTTCAAGAATCACTGCTTCAGGAGAAAAGGCACAGTACGGACCGTCACTTGCCCAGTTTTGGGGGTGCACCCCCAAATTTAAGCCAAGCACCACCCAAAATAGCTAGATAAAAACGCTAGATTAAAAAAAAAAAAAAACAGAATACGTGAACAATACCTAACACCGCATGTAGTATTTCCGCAGTCAAAACTGGGACCTATTGTATTATTTTGTCTTCATTCTGATGAGAAGAAATACTATAACATAATACAAAAATACTACTCCTTAAATAATATAATACAAAAATACTATTACAGATATTTTACAACATAAATACTACAAAAATCAACTCCAGTAACGGTAAAAATTATTAAAGAAATTATACTAAGATACTATTATGAAATACTCCAAAGTACTTCTACGGACAAACAACAAAAACACCACTTCTGTAATAATATCATACAAAATTACTGCTACATATATATATCGACAGAAATAGCGTAATACAGAAATAATGCAACAGAAAAAATATGACAAAAATATTACAAAAGTACAACTCCAGTAATATTACAAAAATACTAAAAAATTATAACTACAGTAGTTTTTCAAAAATGCTATAAATAAACTACCAAAAACACTGTAGAAATAAAACAACAAAAAAGTGTAGTATTATTAGAAAAAACAACTGCAGAAGTGCTACAATAATCAGACTGTGGAAATACCACTCAAATATAAATGGATTATTACAACTAAAATACGGGCTGGTTACACCCCCACCAAACATTATTTTCTTCACATCAGCATGCCAAGGGTCATTACTGAGTTTGCCTCGTTTGCAGATCAATGGTGAAACAAATCCAGACAGTTGGCTGTCCTTTGGGCCTTCTATTTAGGAAAGTCAAATGAGTTTATTTTAAAATGTTTTTCCTTTTTTGAGCATATAAATGTTTTGCAGGTTTTTATTTATCTATTCCAAGTTCAACGCATTTTTGTAATGTAAAAACCATCTGTTTTCTAGTAAATTAAAAATAAGTATATACAATTGAGCAAAAGAGCAATATTTACGACTTATATTTTCAGTAGAATAAAATAAACTAAAATGAGCAAAATTGGGTCATTGTATTCACTTAGTAAAGTTTTCCTTATAAAATTGTACTGTATTCACTTTTTTAAATGTATGATTTAATTTGAATAATACAGTTTATTTTACAGTATTGTTTGAGGTTTTTTTTTATTTACAAGAAAAACAGATAAAACATAGAACATAACTTATTACTCAATTGCAAATAACACATTTAAAATAAAGGATTGACTTGATTCAGGATCAGGTCCGCGAGACAAGATTGAAAGAAGCGCAAGAGAAAAAAAAGTCAAAATACAAGCTGCAGTTTTGAATAAAACTAGGCACCACCCCCAAAGCAACTGTAGCTGTAATTATTTCCACCGTTTTTTCTCCTCTTTCTCTTCTCTTTTTCTATATGCCTTCCTTTTCTCTCTTTGTCTTTCTTTATCTCTTTTTTCTCTCCATCTCTTTCTTTCCCTCTTCCTTTACCTTATTTTACTATTTTCTCTTCTCTTTTTCTTTACTTTTTTTCCCATCTACTTTCTTTGTCCTTCTCTTTTTGTCTTTTCTCTTCTCTATTTCTTCTCTCTTTGACTCTCCCGCTCTCTTCTTCCCTTACTTTCTTTGTCTCTTTCTTTTTCTCTCTCTTCCCCTCTTTCTTTCTCTCCCTTTTTCTTTTCCATTCTCTTGCTCTCTCTTTTGTTCTTCCATCATTCTTTTTCTTTATCTTTCTTTCCCTCCCTCTCTGATTTAGTTTCTTTTCACTGTTGTGCCTCACATTTAAATCATTTTTTAATCTATTGAAGGCTTAAATAAGCCAATGTGTCAACCAATGCGACAGTACAGTGTATACAAAGACCACTTAGCATTTAATTCTCTATATCAGGGGTTGTTAAACTCATTTTAGTTCGAGGGCCACATTGTACAATGGAAAAACAGTCAAGTAATGTTTATAGGCTTCAAACATTTTATAACTCTTATTATTCCAGGACTGATGATTTTGTTGCTTTACAACTTGGATTGCGAATAATAGATTAAAGTGAAAATGCATAGTGTATCCAACTATGCTTCTTTATTGATTTTATAGCAACGTTGTCATTGTCGAGTCTACGATGAGAGTACACGATTTTGGCAGAAAATTCCATTTCAAAATCCATTAAAACCTCAGCAGCAACACTGAACACGCCTAAAAAGAAATGACAATGACATCTACCCTGACACTTAAAAATCTGCTGGTGTCCCAATTCCGCGGTGGCAGCAGCTGTGTGGCTCCCACTGCCAGATTTTGCAAAAAATCCAATCAATCTTAGTCAGTAGCGGCATTAATTGTATGACAGGCAAAAATAAATCAGGGTCCATCCCTTCCAAATGGCACCATTGTGTGATTCGTTTTTTTTGTATTGTAAAGTCACGTACACACTGCCATTGTAGAGTCAAACACATTCATAATGGATGGAGGATAATATCTGTGTCCTTTCTAGTCCAGCTATGTATTCATGAGTCAGAGGAGAGTGAACTGAATGACAATAGATTTCAAACATAGAGACAGACACATACTGTACATACATGATTATTTGTATATTTACCTTCATGCACCGTATGTTTGTCTTAATTCGCTTCTTAATTAGCAATTTCGAGTCCTGATTTTTGTGAGCTGGCTAGATTTTGTTCTGCGCGGGAAAGCTCTGGGCAGTGCGCAATTGTGCATACACGCAGCTTAGAGGGAACATTGCCAAGGACACTTCGACATTTCACTCGGAGGAGCCGGTAATCTGACCTGCGACCTCTCGGTCTCAAGGCGAGCGTTATACCTCCGAACTACTGCCTTCCTGACTCATGAAGTGGAGAAACACTGCGATTTATTCATTTGGCGGGAGCACATATAACAAGTAACAAACATGTCTAAATCCAACCAAAACACAACATAAAAGAAGAAAAAAGCCCAAATAAATACCTGTTGTTTGACAAATTTTTAAAAACACAGCTGAAACTAAAAAAGTCATTTTTATTTTTAGCTTTATTCTAACAAGCAAAACCTCTTGGCTTTGCCAGGCTAATAGATTAGATTTGGCTGCTTGAAGTGGTCAGTAGTTGAACGCTGCAGTATCCAATTTGGCCACCAGAGGATGTAGACACCCCACCAAATCATACATCATGAATGCAGATGTTTAACAATTTCGTTGGTATTTATTGGGGGTGCCTTGCTAAAGACATTCGCGGAGGCCTAAAGTACAACTATGTACATTTTCCCAAATATGGATGGAGCCATTTCGGAGCTTGTAAGTCATATACAAACACATATACGCACAAATTGGGATTTATCAAGTAGTTTACATATATTGGATTTAGATGGATTCGACAGATTAGATGATTTTGTGGTGCTTATACCCAGTGTTGGTACTAACGATGCTGTATCTATTCAAATGTTGTAACTTTGATGACGTTACTACATGGTATGTTGCTGCAATATTCTGCAACCTATTGATGCAAATCATGAATTACAGCGTTCTCTGATTGCTCAATACTCCTGCATCGTTCACGCTCCACATACAACCCTCGATCTGCCGGCAACATTTTATCAATGGTGGGTAGTTTTTTATACAGTATACCTACAAAGTACAACAGCACAGAGAACAAGGTTGCTGAATTTCTCCTTATGAAGCTTCTCCCTACCATAGATACTTGCATCTAAACATAATTCACAACTGTAAAATACAACTGAAATCGGGGGTCACCTAATGTACGCATATTTGGTTGTGTGTCAGCAGTAGAAAATGGTAGGCAAGCTCGTGGGGAGGTAGGCCTGGCTTATAAAGGTAGAAAAAAAGACTGAAATCTATGGGGCATACTTGAGCACAGAATTTTCAGTAAATGTGTTAAATTTTGGTCTTTTTATTAGTAGGCTAATTTTTAAAATATGCCTTGCCTGGAAAAAAAAAACAAATCTTGGACAGTACCCAGAAATATAGACTGAGATCCTTGAGTGGTTTGAAGTCTGGAGACAAAATTGATATAGCGTGTCTTGGCTACTTTTGGTGTCAGTATTTATCTAAAATCTCACGAAAGTCAGGTCAGCCAATCATCTGAATTGTTGACATTTGTGTCCCAGGGTTTAAGGAAATTGTGCCTCAATATTTGCTTTGAAATGATAATTCTTCATTTTTGATAACAAACTTTGTAACAAAATTGTTTTTTACCCAGTGATCTAGGATCTAGTATCGGTATTGTCATACACTGCTGCTCGTCAATGTCTAGGTCAGGCTCATCTTTGAAAAGTGTCCTGAGCTTTGGTCTTTTTAGCTTTAGAATTGTTTTTGCAATACACAATGCCTGCAGAAAAAAAGAAAATATCTTGAACAATAGCTAGAAATGGATAAAGATATCTTTAAGTGTTTTGAGGCCCAGAGACAAAATGGGTATAGTGTGTTTCAGCTAAGTGTTTGTTTACAAGCTCTCAAAATTGCACAATCCAATAATTATGAAGGGTTCACTGCTTCCAAAAAGCGGCGTACACGTTTTCTTCTTTTTCTTTTCTGATGAGGCCAAAGAATTTTCAGTGGCTCGGCTGCCATACGAGTACATACGGAAACTTGTAACTCTATAGGTAGTGACAAAGTAATGCGCTACTTTTTGGTGTCAGTTAAAATCCGCGAAGTAGAGTCGCACTTTCATTAAAGCCGCCAAGGGTAAGACTGAAAGACTTTAACAAACCAACAAATTTAGATCCACAAATAGAAACACAGAACACATATTTGTAGTAAAGTGAACAGTGTTTATTGTCATTAAACAAAAGTAAAAATAAATTGAAGGGCTTTTCCTTTTAGTGCAAGAAAGCGATTTAGAGAGCGGCTGGCTAGGTGCACCCTAGCTGCACGCTAGCATTGGGTGTCAAATTTAGTCAGGTCTCTATGATGATTTAAATACAATCGTCCCAAATGTAGCGCTTTTACACAAGTTCTAGCTCCAGGTCATCTGTTTCTTGGGTAAGGGATCTGGCTTTGGTGTTATACATGCCTATCAGGGGTAGCTTAAGAGAGTTGTTATTCTAGCCGTAGCAGTAGGCCGGACCTGCAGTCTCGCTATTGCTTTCTCTCTCGACGCCGCCTCAGTCGATTCCTGGGTAACAATCCACAGAGCACCTGCAAGTGATAAGCATTTCTTTGCCCTCTTTTGACTTTCGTCTGAATCTGTTTTCATTGATGAATTCAGTTTCAATGTAACACGTATCTAAAGCTACTAGTTGTCACCTTCCTAGTTGGTTTTGCTTCGTTGACATTGACTTTGGGCTGTTTGATTGACAGCATACACAAGCCTATGACACTCGCGCACAAAGGCAGTTACGCCCACCAAATACACACACAAACAATCTGCCCAATGATCACATTTGCCATGTGTTTTTTCCACAATGATTGATATTGATGAAAATAATGATGAAGATAATTCAATTCAAAATCTCCAAAGCAGTGAACCTGCAATAACCGAAGCGTGATGTAGCAAGAGACTGTAACCAATTACTGTTTTTCACTAACACGTTCAACAGTACTTACACCTTGATCAATTTAAGTGTTTTCCAGGTTTCACTCTTCAATCATTTTACATCTTTCTTCCAGTTTAGTCAATTGCAATTTCTGCTAGTATTTACAAATTTTGTTTTGATCTAGTCTTATTTGACTCTTTCACTGTGTCAAATATTGTTTTTTGGCGTAGCTTTAATTCCTAGCTTCTTTTTCTGTGTTCGCTTTTTGGCATGGTGTTTGTTGACTACGGTAAGCACGCATTGTATGTATGCATGCCAACCCTCGTTATATACCAATGGTAATTCTCAGTTTTAGTGTTGCTAGTTTTACCTGGTGAAGGATTTTATATTTTATAAGATTAAATACAATTTACATTTATCGAGTGCAATGAAGATTTTCACGGAGTAAGCTTCAGGTCGCGCAGTTCCAAGTGCGGAGTGTTTTGGCTGGGGAATTTTGATAACAGAATTCTGACGCAGATGGCAGGCGATGTTTGGAGAACAAAGCCCTGATGAAGTGGAAACGCTAGGTGTGTTTTGAGTTTCTTCAGACATCGAGGAGACGAGGTGGAGCCCACGTGGGGAGTTTCTGGCCCGCCCGATGGGAGGAGCCGACACGCCAGCTTGGGAGAAAGGCGTGGGCAGAAGGAGAAAATAGAAGATCAAAAAGTGAGAGGGAGAATCGAGAAAAAAGGCTAGACGAACAATAATTCGGCTAATACGGCTAATTCGATGGAATTCACTTAGTTTATTATTTGAGAAATTAAATCTGCCCCCGTGTGACAATTTTTGCCCATCTTTTCCCAAAAAGAAACGAGCATGCATTGTTAGGAATATGAAGTTTGTGTTTGGTTAATGGAGTCAGATAACTAATTCGAACAATTTGGTAAACACTACATTTTAATATATTAAATTCCTAACATTGGTCAGAAAGAAAACAAAATTATCTGTTATATAGGCCCACAGAAGGAAGTCACCTCACGGTGGGACCTTCTGGCAGAACACGGGTCTTGATGTGAATCTCCAAACTTCTAAAGAGTCACAGGAGACAGTGAAAAAGTCAAACAGCCTGTAAAAGTAACAAGGATTAAACGGGGACCTGCGCTTGTTTCTGAGTCACTTTGTTTATGTCGCCGCTGCATGACTGAAATGGCATAGCACAGCCTACAAAGACGGCAACAAGCAGATGGGGAGTTGTCAGCACACGAGCATGGCGAGATTTGATAATGTTTTTTTAGTGGAGGCGAGGAAAAAGACTTTTGACTGTTTCCCTTTGCTCCACGGTGAGGTGAGAACTCCATGACGTGCTTTTAAACGTGAAGCTCCGCTACGGGGGGACACAACGGTGGTTGACTCACAACATTTCAATCTAGGTCACCGACGCACAATTGCTTCCCAGGTGGAAGCAGGAAACACTTTAGCGGAAATAGCTGTTTCCACTGCGCTACTCTATATGTCAACTTGAAACCTGTTTTGGCTAGAACCGCTCTTTATGAGGCCATTTAAAATAGTGGCTAGGGGTGGGAGGTTTGATCCAAATATCGATATTCTGGATACTTAGCAAGTACTTGGATCGGATGGATACGATTGTCCTGGGATCAATACTTTGCTCCTCCACCAATTTACTTACAGCGCTGCTGCTCTGAGTAAGATAGTGAAGTCCATCTCTTCCTTCACAGGCGCCAGTTTATGCCCGAGTTGTGACAGAATGGCACACTTTAGCATCCCTTCCTACCTGGCCTACTGCTGCATCCTGCCTGTCTGGCAGAGGAGAGGGCCAAATCCATGCGGCCATCCTATAAGAAGCTAAAAATTACAGAGGCAAACAGGGAGCATATCAGTGTGGACAAATAAAGAAATGGACAATGTCTGGTGCAATTTGTGTGTAAACTGTTCTGGTACTGTGAAAACAATGTAAATTTCCATAAAACCATGAAAATTTGATCATCCTGTTACTGTTCCTGAACATAAAACTCACAATGGCAAAAAAGCCAATGAGAGACAATTGACATTTTATTTGCATTACTGACTTAATTTTAAAATTGTTGTGCAATGGACAATATTATAGTTCTCGAAATGACATTACTATACAGTTTTGGATTTTTGTTTGACTTGCTTTTTTTGGTTTGACTGTATAATTTCAGTTGTAGTTATTTAGTTACAAATAATTGAAAATCTTTGTGTTGTGTTTATCGTAATTATATACTAACTCAAGAAAGGAATGGTTCAATGATTCAATGGGTTCCAAGCATAAAATATATCTTTTACTTGGATCGATTCAATACCAAAATTCCCAATATTGTCCACCCCTCGTTTTCAGCTCTACTCCAGGTTGTTTACGTCACTGTTTTTGGGATCACATGACCATTTAAAATAGCGACTACCATAAAGTCAGGCGAATTTCAGCTCCGAATTATTCACTTCACGTGTTTTTCAATCATGTGACCATTTAGAATTGCGTTTGCATAGACGAGCACATATTTACTACTGAGCCAAGGGAAAACAGGAATGAGGGCTGCGTCAGGTAAAATGTGAGCCCTATATTTCTAGACGAGAGTGCAAAAGCAACCATTCTGAGAATAGTGTCTGATTGAATTAGAGTCTTTTTGTATTGTTGTCATTTGTGGTTGACGATACAGCACCAAATTGTTTTTGCTTGTCATCGTACCTTGAGGATTAAAGGAAACCTCAGCGACCTGACAATGGACGGGAGATACAGAATGAGTAGTGTAGCGCTTTTGATGGATAACTTCCACAACAGTCCAATTCAGGTGTACAAATAGAGGACTTAATTTGTGGGTGAAAGAATTTAAATATTGTGAGTACTTAATCAATATTGAATAAAGTATTGTTTTGCTCCTGTTATGTACTATATAAAGTGTTCCAATGTGTATACATACATTGACTCAAAAAGCCAATACACCAATTTTTTTTCCGATTTGGTTTTGGAGCAAAGAGAACCTTGCTACAAGATTTTGGGAATGAGTTAAACTGAAAGTAAATAAATAAAGGTGGACAGAGTTGACATTGTACATAGCAGGACACTGTTGCACAAAGACCAAAATAATTTCATACTGACAAAATCCGCATCTGTTCTTTGTAAGACCTTGCAATCAATAATTTTCATTTCAGTGCTTTTGTTTGTCACAAAGTCACCTAAAGGACATTCTGTACCAGCAAATAAAATTAAGCCGGATCTTCACATCCCTTCCAGAATGGTAGTGCAAATACGTCATGAGCTTCTGAGAATTCATTGTTATCCACTGTCATACATGGTGAACAATGAAGCAGGAATGCCATCTATCCATCCATCCATTATCTGCATCCCTTATCCTCAGTAGGGTCGTGGGGGTGCTGGAGCCATTCCCAGCTATCTTCGGGCAGTGGGCAGGGGACGCCATGAACTGGTTGCCAGCCAGTCGCAAGGCACACAGGGACAGACAACTCACTCGCTCATTCACACCTAGGGACAATTTGGACCGGCCAATAAACCTGACATGCATGTTTTTGGAATGTGGGAGGAAACCGGAGTCCCCGGAGGAAAGCCACACAAGCACGGGGAGAACATGCTAACTCCACACAGGAGGTTCGATCTCTTGACCTCAGAACAGTGCCCCACACGCACTAACCACTGCACCGCCGTGCTGCCCTCAGGAATGAAATTTGTTATTTAAAAAAAAAAAATGTCATTGTTATGTGTTTGGTTATTAATGCTGTTGCAATTTTCTATTTCCAACAATAGAATAATCACTCAATGCACATTGTGCCCAAAAGATTGGACACCAATGTTCCCACTAATTTTCCACGGGTCTCACCGTTCACACAAAGTCGGTGAGCAACGCTTGAAACAACAGTGAGCAACCATAATCCCAAGTGTGGCAAGATAATTAATTATCAATGAGTTTCCGGCAATGCAAAATTATTTTTGTCTTTTGAATGAACTGACTCATGTACTATTGCAAAGGTTGTACGGCCTACAAACGTCGTTTGTTCTTACAATTCTTTCACAAGGTATCCATTTCTTTTTTTTTCCTGATATATTTTTTTGCATAATATTAACATTTTTGGGGGCTTATTTAGTCGGTTGCAAGATACAGAATTGTACTTAGTCACATTTTTTAGTGGAAGTACAATGTTGGCAACAAGATTCACTTGATACAATTGGAAATTATTTGAATGCAACACAAACTTTTTCTTCTGTTTTCCGTGTTTTTTTTCCACTTTTTAAAAAAAATTCCTTTAAAAAAAGTCTCATTGTGTTTATTTTTTGCGAGCTGTTACTTTTTTCTTTATGTTCTCCATTTATTTTTTTTCTACGTTTCTTTCTTCTCTTCTTTTCTGGCTTTTTTCTAAATTATTCCGTCTTTTCTTTTCTTCCTTTTCTTTTTTTCCCAGCTTTTCACTACTCTTTCATTTTGGTATTTTTTTCTTTTTTGTTCTATTCCCCCCTTCTTTTAAGTCATTTTGTAAATAGTTTTACATAATATTTGGTCATGTTGGGATTAAAGAAGCAAAAACCACCTGAAGAGCCGTTTAGGACCCGAAAGAGACGGTTCTTTTTAGTGAGCCGAGCCGAAGGAGCCAGTTCTCGACAAACTCTACTAACTTTACTTTTCAACTTCGTTCGACATTGACTTCAAAATACCGCTTTTAGAACACAATGTCAGGGGAACACGTGTATTTTTACCTTTATGGACTGTAACTTTGACTTAAGACACTTCTTAATTAGTCATTTTGAGCCCTCATTTTTGTGCACTGGCTAGATTTTTTTGTGCGCTGAGAATGTGCGAGCAGTGCGCAATTGCGCACACATGCAGCTTAGAGGGAACACTGTTGCACAAGCACATATTTGTAAGTCTTCAGGGTAAGGATAGTTGTCTTAAGATCCGACACAATGTAATTTTTTAGTTTATATTTGTTTGCAACAGTGAATTATTATGCCATGCCACCCCAAAAAATATGCAATCATGTGCCAAATAACGAAGACAATTGTAAATCCTTTGTGTCCATTTACCTGAATTGATGCTCTACTGGATTAAAATGTCATGTAGAACATTCAGTTGGGCCGAAGCTACAATATGAATGTGGTATTAGGATAAAAACGAGAAGACAAAGTTTATATTTAATGCGGTTAATTATTTCGGAATTATGTCAAGGCTAAACAGTACAGTAACCACAGGTCAATTGCAGAAGGGTACCTATCTCATGTGGAAGGCACTAAAAAAATGAAAGTGGGAGTACAGAAAGAATAGATGTTAAGAATCCAAAGTCCATATATTAAACATATTTTTAAATCGGTGCGTTTACATCAAAAGTCAGACGTAAGTGCGTAAGTATCAAAAATTGATGGACTTTAGTTTTCCTGAATTTCCTTGACCTAATACTTCAAATAGGTTTTATTCAGTTGATTTATAGTTACAAACTACATACGATGATTGGTTGACTTCAACACACAGTCATTTTCCCAATAGACTCTTACTTATTCTTAAGAATTGGTTTGTTTTTGTTTGTTGTACCTGGCTTTTGTTAATACATATCATCCATTGTTTAGTACACCTGCATTTGGGTCCACCTCTCAACACATGATAGAACGACCCGACCACCAAAGGACCCAGCAGAAAGTGTCCTTCTCCTTTGTCCCTTTACTTTTGGCATCAAAGGACTGTTTGAAAATAGATAAATCTGTCTATTTTCTATATAGGTTGGCAGAACCTGTCTCCTTTCGCGGAGGTGATGGGATCTCCTTGGCTGCTTCTGTTTGCTGTCCTGGCAGCAAGGAGAAGGTCCCTGGGTCGCTTCTGTTCCTTGTCCTGGCGGCAAGAAGTTTGCTGTCTTGGCAGCACGGTGAAGGTCAGCTGGCCACTTCTGGTCATTGCTTTAGCGGGGTAAGAGACAGACCCTCAATCACCCAAGTCCCTGTGGCAACAGGGTTCTTGCCCCTGGTTTTCGGTAATAATTGTCATCCTTTTTGAGCACATCTGCCTCCGGCTTCATTGCATTTGGGTCCTCTACCTCCTCATAACAACCCCTGAATAGCCTGTAACTCGCCAGATACATGAACCATGAACCGCATGACCTACGGCTACAACTTGTGGGAAACCGCTACATTTAGGACAATTGTATTTCAATCATAGCTGAGACCTGGCTCAATCAGACTCTACCTGATGCTAGCGTGCAGCTAGCCAGTCACTGAAAAGAGAAGCCCTCCAATTTTGTTGCACTTATACAGTAATGACAATAAAGACCGTTTATTCAACTGCAATTCTGTGTTCTGTGTTTTCAGTTGTCGATCTATAGTGGTGAATTGGTCAACTTATTCAATAAAAAAATAAAATACTTGTAGTGCCTAAAATATTTGTGCTGTGTTTATCGTAATTTTAAGCTAACTCAAGGTAGGGTGTCATTTATTAAATGACCATAACATTTCCAGGCAAAAAGCATTGGATTGGATTGCAAAATTCAAAGTATTGCCCACCACTATCTTGTACTTATACTGATAGGACATATTGTCAATAGTTTTGCACATACACTACACTAATTACTCTTGTGCACGTTCGATTCAATGCTTATACGTCCTCTCAACATATTAATGGTGTCCTCGATATCATGTCCACAATACACACATAGGGCACACCACCCGATAATAATATCATCTCATCTCATCTCATTAGCCGTACCGCTTATCCTCATTAGGGTCGCGGGGGGGGCTGGAGCCCATCCCAGCCATCTTCGGGCAGTGGGCAGGGGACATATAATAATATGTCATATAATATATGATAATAATATCATATAGTATTCATAATATTTATTGTGCACCTGATAGTCGTAAAAATATGGTACGTGTCAGTCAATGTATTCGTTCAGGCACACATCGACAGGGTTCTATCCAAACATCTACACTTTAGGAATTTAAAATAGAGTAATCACTCACTTTGAATGTTTTGTTTAATTCCACTGATGCAAGTGTCTAGAGTTGAAACTTTGGAACATCAATAAATTGTTCAGTATTCTTTCTAAATCTACTTCCTTTTTTTGTCTTTGTATGAACGTTGCCGTTTTCTCCATGCATTGTCAGCGTCAACCTCAAATTGTAACCGAACTTTGTTTTGACAATTCAGATTGGTTTGTTTTCTCCTGTTTATTTCTTATCTGACTTGGACACCAAGGGTGGGCAGATCGATCCAAATAACAATGTTATGGATACTGAGCTAATGAACTACTTGGATCAGATCGATACTATTCTCCTGGGATAGATACATCAACCCTCCACCAATTTCCCCAGGGCACCACTTCTATATGTAGATAGCACAGTCCTTCTCTCTCTCACCTAGAACCCTTGGAATGTGGGAGGAAACCGGAATGCCCAGAGGAGACCCGCGCAAGCACGTGGAGAACATGCAAACTCAACACAGGAGGTTCGATCTCATGACCTCAGAACTGTGCCACACACGCGCTAACCACTGCGCCGCCGTGCTGCCTGATCTATTCGTTTTTCTATAATGTTTAAGTCTGAATTGTCGTTATTTAATCAAATATGAAACCTTTTTAGTTCCAAATATCTTTGTGCTCTGTTTATCATAAATATAAAATAATTCAAGGGGGCAGCGTTTATTTATTCACACATCATGACCTTTTTAAGTATCGGTATTGGTTGATACTACCTTGTATCTAATCCGATCAGGATCGAAACCAAAATTCCCAGTATCAAATACACATTGAGCCTTTAACCACTAACCGGGAACATGTCACGGTTGCCATGGCACCCAATTGGCCCCGCCCATGGACACCAGCTGAAACTCGTTGACAGATTGCTCCCTGTGACAACTTAAACGCTGTCCTGTTAGTTGCCTTTGGTTGGAGCGTCTGCGAAACTCTGTTTTGACACGTCTAGCCCTGAGAATCTCCGTTTTTCCTGTGTTTTTGCTCTTGTTTTGCCAAGCCCTGTGAATCTCCGGATTTTCCTGCGTTTTTGCTCCTGTTTTGCTCTCGCCATGATCTGTTTGATTTTGACCACTTCCGCGTTCCGAGCAATCTATTCCCCGTGACCAACGATCTCCGGATCGAGTGTGCGCTCCTTTCTCTTCTCCCCAATAAACTGTGAGTAACGTTATGCGAGTGGGTTCTGCTTGCTGTCCTGGTTCTGACAAAACATGTTCTCCTTATATTTGTTGTTTCAACTGTAGGCCAATTTACTCAGTATATGATGTCGCTTGCATTCATAAAATACTGTTCTTCAGATTGTTTTACAAATGAAAATCCAAACAAGCGGTGCACTTTTACAGCTCAACCAGCAACAGTAAATTTCCAAGTACCCAGTTTGCACCTATCACTTTTTCCCTTTTGGCACAGTCTCACACCGTCTCTTTCTAACAATGTATGATTCTAATAATACAATCACATCACTATAGTTTCCCATGCCATGTGAATTCCTTAAGTTTGAAGGATGTGTTCTTAATGACTTAACACTGTCAAATGTCAGATGCAATATAATTCTAAAACGCTTGGTTAAAAAGGGCACGGTGCCATACAAATTAGAAAAAGCTGAAGCTGTCCACTGAAAGAAATTACTTGACATTTTCCAACATGAGATTTTGCTATGCAAGGAAGGTGAGGCAGAGTGGAAACACTCAAAATAATTAAAACCTGTTCAGGTAATTACCTCAGGTCATTGTGTCACTTGATTAAACCACTAGACCCGTCGTGAATGCCATGAAACTGCAAATGAAGCTTCCCATAAAATCGTTTTTTATGATAAAATATAAAAATTTCACCATATTGGCATGTAGCCTACTTTCTTGTAGGGGCAAAAATGATAAGTTTATAGTTTAGCAGACACTCAAAAGAAGGAGAGAAGACTTCAATAAATTTGAAGCTTGCAAGGGAAAAACCCTCACAATGCCAAAATTCCATATCTGTTCAAAAATCTCATCCCGATCCCTTTCCTTTTCTTAAATATACTAGGTTACAGCCTCCTTATCGGCTGAAGAAATTTCAACATGTACTAAAAACCCTCTCCTGAGCCCTTTATTTTTATTACATCTCCAAAATTACAAAAGCACCTCTACTTTAAAAGGTGTGGAAAACCAAGAACAGCAATATGGTTGGCCAATAGTAACAATGGTGTAAATAGTGCGTATTAGTCTAACCACAGTGAACAACCGTGAGGTCAAAACAACCAACTGGCACCCTATGTAATCTCCTTTGCATTTGTCCAAAATGAAAAACATAATAAACTTCATTTTTTAAACAAAAAAATAAAACAATAAAAATCAACCGTGGTATTACAAATATTACTTGATGGCCTTAAGACCAATACACAGCTACGGCTGTGTCATGATGACTGATTAATTTGCCCACTCGTTTGGCGCCAGCTGCTACTGGCTTCCTGATTGGTTCCCCGTCTTACTTAAGCTCCGTCCTTTCACTCACCTCTTGTCAGTCCGTCAGCGAACCTCTGTGTTCACAAGGCAAGCGGTCCCGTTTTTTCACCCGTTTTCCACCCGTCTGTTCCTGATTTCCCTGTTTGTCTCCGGCTACGACCCATTTCTTGACCCCGACCACATTTTGATCTCCCGTCCCTACCAACGACTCGTTTTTTGACCTCGACCACGTTCTTCTCTCCCCTCCCGGCTAACGACCTGTTTTCCGTCTACTACACTACGATCTCCCGCTCCGGAAGATCCACTTCCACATTCGGAATACGTTCCGATTTTGTGAGCGGCTTGCTTCCTGCATCCAGCGAGCACCGGATTGCAGGTGCTGCCTTTCCTCTATATCTCAATGAACCTGTGATTAACGTTACGCATCTGGGTCCTACTTCTTTACCCAAAATTCAACCATTTTCATTACCTTGATAATGCAACATTAAAATTCAACCATTATTAAGGATTTCAAGTATCGGTACGCACATTACGTGCATTTATTATAAGGCTAATATAAGGCTCCCTGACACATTTGTGTTTTGATCAAATATGGTTATTTCAACAATTTGGATTGCCCGAACCTGCACTGGAATAACTGTGTTTGTCGAGCAAGGATTATATCCGACAAATGTAAGATTTTGCTTAATGCGTCCATGCTTGTTTTAGCTCGAACAGAAAGCAGGGTCATGGCAACATTGCTGTGGCAACCTGATCCACTGCGGGTGGACGCGATAAGGGAATTAAGCGAGAATGAGCAGGATAATCCTTTTAATTTGACACTGTGCAAACACTAATTCTTTTCACTCGATGCACTTCTTTCCACTTTCCCCCTCTGTATTCAAATCAAGCATTATTGTGCATGCTTTGGCATGTTCAACCTTTTCGAGCAAGGAAATTGGTGCACCTTGGGGATTATATTTTTGAAAAAAGTGAAAAAAAAAGATCTAAACTGAAAAGGTCAGATGCTTCAATTTCCATTTGCAAAAAAACAAACAAAAACAACCACTCTTCACTGCAGACGATAGAAAAAACTAAATTTAAACTTTTGTCTCCCAAGTCTTCCTTTATTTACTGTCAGGAACCGAAACAGGATCAGGACCCAAACGCGTGATGTTACTCACTAAAGCCTTTTATTTTACGGGAAATGGGGAATCATGCACGTTAGGCAGAAGTCTGGCGTGAAATGATAGGAAGCCAGAGGCCGAGGAGATCGATACCAATTGCCCGAGTTGATATCGGCCGGATGGGGTTGATAACGGACAGGACGGGATAGACAAACACGATAGATAATGAAACAGGATATCGAAAATAAACAGGACAAACTAGACGGGAAAGAAAAATGGAGAAAATAATAAACAGGACGCAAATAGACGGAAACTGAAATTGAACAGGACAAAAAAAAAAACAAGAACAATACCGGACAGGAAATATCAACAAGAACAGGACCGAGTGAAAACCCACGTCTTGCGGGGCAGAAGTTCGTTGACTGACTGCCGAAGGCAAAATGAGAGCACTGAGCTTAAATAGACAGAAAGCCAAACTGTCAATGAGCGGCAGCTGGTGCCACACGGGCAGGGCCAATTGGACACCCATGGACACAATCTGCCCACCCAAAGAAAACTAAATGTAATGGTTAGAGGTGTCTGAAAAAAAGAAAAAGAAACACAAAAAGAAGAAAAAAAAAGTGACAAAAAGAAGACAAATATAATACAGCATAAAAAAGTAAAAAACATTAGAAAAAAATATAATAATATATATAAAAGGACCCAAACGCGTGACGTTCTCACACAAGTCTTTTATTTTACGGGAAATGGGGAGTCATGACAGCGGTCTGGCGTGGAAAGACAGGAAGCCAGAGACGGACGAGACCGATTCCAACTGCACGAGTTGATATCGGACGGATGGGGTCGATACCGGACAGGACGGGACTGACAAACACGATAGATAATAAAACAGGATATCGAAAATAAACAGGACAAACAAGACGGGAATGAAAACTGGTGGGAATAATAAACAGGACAAAAATTGTCGGGAACGAAACTATAAGAAAATAAAGTGTGGGGCGGAGGTTCGTTGACGGACTGACAAAGTAACAGAGAGTGCACTGAGCATAAAAAGACAGAAAGCCAATCTGTTAATGAGCTACAGCTGGCGCCACACGGGCGGGGCCATTTATTTTTTCATTCCGTCATGAACTTTTAACTCATTGAAATTATTTTAAGCTATGAAACGATACACTAGAATCCCTGCATGCCACAACAAAATGTCTATTAAACATGATGACTTTCTAGTGCAACAACAAGGAAATTACAACATTCAAGAATAAACTGTACATCTTTAAAAACTGTGACTGTTAAACACACCCTGAAAAATAAATTGGGGGTAATGATAGTTGTGCCCCACTGTACATTTGGTTGTGGAAGTGAATTTGAGACCAGGAACTTAGACTTTCCCCAGAGTGGGTCTACATTTGTAGTAAAATCTGTGTTTAGGAGGGCTGCGTCTATTTTTTTCTTTCTTCCTGTTCTTCTGTCCTTTTCCAGCTTAGGCTTTGCCCTGCCCCCACCTTTCTCTCTTTCTCTGCAAGGGGAAGGCCTTGTGTTTAACCTGCGCGATGTTCTCTAAATACATTTTTATTCCAATTTAACAACGGAGAGTCTTCATTGCCTTGTCAACATGTTAGATTCCTACACGGCAGAAGTTGAACCAGTTCCTGCCTGCACTCGAAAAAATACATTTCAGTTGTAAGGCGGCAGCAGCAGAGAACACCTGTGCCTCATCGTGCAGTGTGATATGTGTATGTCTTTAATAGAGAAACAACCAACTACAAAGACTCATACTTGTCAACCTGTACGTTTTTGCCGTACAAAGTACATTTATCATGCATTTTAAGACGTGTACGACGTACAAGGAAATCCGTACAAAAAAACGCAAATTTGTCAACTATGGGTACTATCCGGTATGCACCGACTATCACGAAGCGGCAAATCAATCAAGTCAAACGAGTTCGCCACGGTAGCCTCTACCTCCGTATAGTTTTTTTTTTATTGCAAACGAAGCGAGCGGTTTGATGCTACTGTGCGCATGCGTCTACTGCCTGGGATTTCTTGTGGTAGTTTTGTAGTAAAAGGAGGTCCGTCTCTTTTTAGAGAACCGGCTTTTTCGGCTCAACTCATCAAAGAGAGTCGGCTCTTATACGGCTCACTTGCATTATATTACGAATTATTATGTTGTATAAAGAATTTAAGAAAAAAAGGAAGTATAAAATGAGAAAATTAAAAAAGACGGGATTGTGGTTATCCCTTTAATCAGTATATTACCAACAATAATTTAATGCAGAAAATGAATTAATAATTTGAATAAGAAAATGTATTATTCTACTTAATTATATTTGCATGTATTTTTTCCTTCTACAGTGAACGTCCAAGATACCTAATTGTTGAACCTTTTTTTATAATAAACCTCATTCATGTTGAGCAACTCAGTATCTCACAACAAAATGTTAATTAACAATATATATTAAATAACGAAACACATGTACAATATATCATGTTAAACTACATAAATAAACACGTTTGAAAAAAAAATTTGTGTAAGATTATTTTGTATTTTGTAAGGGAAAACACGACAGTTTGAAATGACATGGAGCCGTGGATATTGACAGGTATGAAGACTGCTGCTTTTAACATGAAGCACCCTATGGTCGTGAAAATACAGTAGTACAAAAAATAGCTTTCGGCTTGAAAAAGGATGGAGACCCCTGATCCAGGGAAACTTTCTAACACTGAATTAAGGATTTTAAGTATTTTTAGCGACAATTCTAACATGCTTAATCCGATTTTCCACGAGTGTAATGTGCTGGCTTGCAGAACCAAGACCATTGAATGGTTTTTCAACGTCCCAATATTTTTGGACCAAACTATGTTCTGTTACTTGCATTTCCTTTGTATGTGCAACTGCGAGGCATGCAGCTATGGGACTTACTGTAGCTGAAGTCAGGCTCTTCTTCAAGCTTTTACACACAAAATAATCAGTCTGTTTCCACACATTACACACTCGAACACACCATCCGACTATATTTTGCTTTTATTGACAGTCAGATTGATTAGCGAGGGGCTGTACGGCTGCCATCCATCATTCTGCGAGTGCAGCGGAGACACAAAGTAGAAAGAGAGGGAGCGATACTAATGAGTGACAGAGCCAGAGAATGATACCAGCAAGGCCAACTCCATCAATCATCATCAAAAACAGTGTTTGCGAGAAAGCAAGAGAATAAGGAGGGTGACGTTTTTGGGATGGAAATCTAGACAATGGAGAATATAGCATGACTACATTCATCAAAGCTATAACGGTATTCATGAAAAAGGATATAAGCAAAGTTTATCAATTAAATGAATTTCTGTTTTCAGGGAAGTAATTTTGCCTCCACTCTCAGATTTAAGAGCCTCAATTCATTAAGGCTGAAGTTAAATTGTTCATCTGTGGGCAATTAAAACAATCAAGTCATGTTTTCTGGGCAATATGATGCTATTAGAAATTAGATAGGCAATGCATGTATCGCTGAACCGAAGGAAGACTGCTATTTGAGGTCCATATGTTTAGCCAATTTTACTTCAATTTGGGTTTTTATTATTTTACTGTCAGGACCAGAACGGAAACAGGACCTCCTGGCGTAACGTTTCTCAAAGTTTTATTGGGAAGAAGGGAAAGAATTGCACACATGATCCAGTGATCGCTGGTCGCCGGGAGCATGTCACTTTGAATGCGGAAGTGGGACTTCCGTGGCGAGCGATGGCGGTGTCGGGAACAGAAAAAAACGGATCAGTAGCCTGGATAGAAGAGCAAAAACGTGATCGGGATCGGAAACAAGACGAAAGCCAGGAGAAGAGAGTAGACGTGGCCGAGTTTAGAAATGGTCGTAATTCGGGACGGGAGAGCAGACGTGGTGGAAATCAGGAGCAAAAAACAGGACAGGTGAACAAGGGCTTGCCGTGTAAAAACAGAGATTCGCAGACGGACCGACAAAAGGGGACTGACAGGACAGAGTTTAAATACTTTCAGGGAGCCAATCTGTCAACAAGCTGCAGCTGGCGCCACACAGGCGGGGCCAATTGCTCGCCATGGCAACAGTGACATACCACTTTAAAAATGTGTTTTTTACATACAAAATGCTGCACAAGTACAGTTTTCCGTCACAATTTTGCATGCTTGGTTCTGCTTCTCTGTATTTTCTCTCTCTGTCTTGCTTGACCTTACCTTATATGGTCCTTCTGTGTACTATTCTTTTCTTCACAGTTGTGACTTGTTTTATTTGGCTATCAAGGCTCGGATTTTCCCCTTTATTAGTACTTGGTCCTCTTTGGTTCCTTGCTAGTTCTTTGCCTTTCTTGTCACGTTTCGAGCACCCCTGTCAGAACTTTCTTTTCTATCCGGTGTATCGAAGCCTTACCTGACCTCCCAGACTTTAAGTACCACATGATGAACTTTTATATTGTCTGCTTCACTGTTTGGAATCACTGGATCTCAGGACCTTTCACCTGTCTATTTGGTAATGTTTGTGTGCACCTGGTGTTCTGGACGTTGTTGCCTCGCTGCCTGCCTTTCCTTGTGACGAACAATACTTTTTATTGCAATATTCTTACGATCCACCATTTTTCATTGCACTATTGTTATAGCTTTGGCCAGGCTCCAAGCACTACCTTGTACACCTATTTGCATATTTATTTGGATATTCTTTTCAGATAGTATTTTAAATCTTTATTAAGTTTATTTTGGAGTGCCATGTCTAACCTCATTGTTAACAATGATCCCTGTATTGTATCAATACCACGAAAGATAATTCTAATTTGTGAGAGAGCATACCTGCAAAACCTGTAGAAACTGTAAAACATATTTTTCTTCCCCTCACAATATTATATAGTTTTTCCATTGCATTCTAAAGTCCAGTAAATATAGTATTGGAAAGTTTTATCAGTGTGAAAAAAACCTAACACCAGAAAGAAATTTTGCAATATTTTCTGGGCATGTTTGTCAGCCAGAATCACCTTTAAGCGGTGTTGACAGCACCCAACACACCAGGGTGAAAATGATGAGGCCGGCAAAATTGACTGAAATGTTATTAAATCGTGCACGCGCTAATTAGCAGGCTGGAACTGTCGGACAAAAAACAAGAACCACAGAACACATCACATGTGTAAAATCATCCGTCCATTCATCCATCCAAGCATTATCTTGCGCTTATTTGAGTTTGAGTCGCCTCAGCAGGGAAAGCAAGCTATCTTCATCAACTACGTCCAACTCATCTGACGGCATCCCGAGACGTTCCCAGGCCATCCTAGAGGTGTAGTCACTTTAGCGTGTCCTGGTTTCTTCCCATGGCCTCCTGCTGGTGGGACATGCCCAGAACACCTCTCGGGAGAGGCATCCAGGAGGCATTATTATGAGATGCCTGAGCTACCTCAGCTAGTTCCTCTTGTAGTAGCAGCGACTCTAAATATGTCCCCCCCATATGACCGAGCTTCTTACATTTTCTCTAAAGGAGACCCCTGCCACCATGTGAAGCAAACTCATTTCAACCGCTTGCATCCGAGATCTTGTTGCTTTGGTCATGACCCACAGTTTATGACCATTAGGTGAGGGCAGTAACATCGATAGACTGGCAAATTGAAAGCTTTGCCACAGGGTTATGTTACGATGGCGTGACGTCAAGCCTGTAAGTGTGCAGTTGCCAAAAAGGCTGGTGATAAGAATGGCTACTGTAAATAGATAGATAGATACTTTATTCATCCCCGTAGGGAAAATCACACTTCCAGGAGTATCCTTGTGTTGAAAATAAAACAATAATAAAGTAAAAGGAATATAATACATAAATACCCAATGTAACGCGTTGATATAAGGTATTTAAATAGTGCTACATAAACACTGTAATAAAAATAGGGTAATATGCAATGTAGTGGTTTAATGTGGGCTTTTACTCCCCTAGGTGGAGTCAAATAGCCTCATGGCATGAGGAAGAAATGATCAGACAGAGCCCACTTTCCTCACCAGTTTATTAAGACAAGAGGCATCCTTCTTCTTGGCGCTGCCTCCCCAACACGCTGCCGCATAGAAGACTCATAGAACATTTGTAGGAGCTTTTTGCAGATGTTGAAGGACGCCGCCCTTCTGAGGAAGTACAGTCGGCTTTGATCTTTCCTGCATAGAGCTTCTGTATTGGCAGTCCAGTCCAGTTTATTGTCCAGCTGCACACCGAGGTATTTGTAAGTCTGGACAAATTCTACACATTCTCCTTTGCTAGTTACAGGAACTGGGTGAGTTCTAGTTCTCCTGAAGTCCACCACCATCTCCCTGGTCTTGGTGGTGTTCAGGTGCCGGTGGTTAGCGTTGCTCCATTCGACAAAGTCCCGAATCAGTTTCCTGTACTCCTCCTCCTGCCCACAAATAAACGACGGTTAACACAGAGCCTTATTGAACGTAAAATTGGCAACAAGGATGGAGCTTTCATTCTCACCCCTTCCACTTTTCAACACCCTGCCTAGAGGTCTGCCAGTCCTATGGCCCTGCTGGGTAGGATCTTTTGAAACCTTTGTTGAAGCCATCAGACTATTCGAAGGCGTGTAATGCTAATTCCATAGCCTATGCAGGGAAGTTCAACGCATTTTCTGAAGCCACTGACCCGCCAGAAGATCTGTGGACTGTTTTGGATATCTCTCCAGACTCTTCGACGCTCCACAGAGCGTCGTGGAGCGGCGGATTATCCTCCGGCAGCGTCGACAGCGGCCCGGTGAGTCGGGCCACCCTCTGCAGGTTCGGAGATCTGGAGGATGACCTGAGCACACGACAGACCTTAAACCGGCACAAGCTGTTTAATCGCCCAACGACACGTCACTAATTTGAAAAAATAAGATAAAATTTAAAAAATGGCGTGAGAGAAGCCAGAGTTCATGGTTGAGATTTGAAATCGGGTTTGAGACCAGCCTTAAACCTTACATGTATTTTCAATGTTGAACTGTTGTTTACTAACCTATGGTAAAGGCTAGAAACATACTCTTTTTTTAATGAAAGATGAGGGCTGAAGTTTTTTTGTCCTGTCCTAAACAAAACTCAATTTTCTGTAGACCTTCAAAAATAATCCAAAATAGTAAAAATTGTCTGGCACTGGCTCTGCCAATTCCAGAAAAACTTCCCACATTGAATAAGTTAATAAGGTTCAAGCCTTTTGTGGTTGCTTGGATTGACTTCTCACTGCCTCAAGAGAACACTACCACAAAAAGCTGTTCATCATGCATGAATAAAAATACGCATGCAACATATGTCTCCAAAATTAAAGATAGTAAGCGGGCGCATGGCTAAAACTGACTTGGGCATAAATATCTAATATCCGAGACTCTCAAAATAACCCAAGAACAGTTTGGGCATTGCATAATGTATTCTGTGCAGCCTTTCCAGCTGTATCTGCTTCACAGAAAATCTTCTCCACACCCTGGGGATGCACTTTCTTGCACTTTGTGGGGACGTCAATATCTGCACTAGTCTAGCGGAGACAATTCAACCATACCACAGGGCCTTTGGGGCTTACTTCAGGTGACCCAAGTCGCAACCCTTCGGTTACGTCTTCAGTGGGCCAGCATGGGGAAGTTGATAATTAAAAACCCCTTTTATCCTTTGCCAGATGTCCAGCATGGGGCCTCATTATGTCGCTGCAAAAGAACAAACGCTTCACTGCAAAAATTATTCAGCCGCTTTCCAAGATTGTGGACTTCTACCGAAGGCACAGGAGCCAAAAACATCAGCGTCCTTACAGCAAGCTTGCAGGCTTCAAGTGTGTGCTGTGAGTTTATCCTTCATTTCACCTCATTAAATTTGGTCCCATATATATATATATATATATATATATATATATATATATATTAAAAAAAATGGCAATTAGGACTTCACACTCGGAAAGTGGAAGTAGATATGAACTTCATATTCAAGTCAAGTCAAGTCACATTTATATAGCCCTTAATCACAAAAATGTCCCAAAGGACTGCACAGGATTACAATTACACAATTACCTGATCTTAAACCAACATGCGGGCAAGGAACAACTCAAAACCTCATTGTGAGGAAAAAGAGAAACCTTGAGAAGGGACCTCACAAGTGGTAATCCCCCTTTCAGGATGACCAGGGTGAATTACTTTTAGCATTACAGTACACAAACATAGTAAACACTATGTAACATGATGACAATTTGTCCAGAAAGTGCATGACAGCAACGACGCCCCCAGCCTGTAAACTAGTCCGGAAAGTCTATGATGGCCACGACGCAGCTTCCCATCTCTGCCAGCTGGTAAAAGCAGGGGTTGACATGCTTCAGGTCAGACGCTGTTCCGCTGATTCATCTCAAATCGTCCTTCTCCTTCGTATCAGCCAGGCAGGCAGTCGGAAAAAGACAGGACAATACAGAATATGAGGTGGGCATCAATCATAAGCTTTGGAATAGAAGTGTGTCTTAAGTCTTGATTTAAAAACTTCCGTTGAGGTTGCAGATCTTATCTCCGGAGGCAGGACATTCCATAGCACCGGGGCCCGGATGGAGAACGCTCTCGAGCCTGCAGACTTCTTGGCTCTCGGAGTCACAAGTAGACCGGCATTTTCCGAGCGCAGACTCTGTGCAGGAACATAGGGGGAAATCAAATCAGAGAGATAAGAGGGTGCAAGCCCATGCAAGCATTTATATGTTAATAAGAGAACCTTAAAGTCACATCTTAAGTGGACTGGGAGCCAGTGCAAGCTGGCCAATACAGTAATATGCTCGAACTTTTTTGTCTTGGTCAAAAGTCTCGCTGCCCCATTCTGAACCAGCTGCAAACTTTTGATGCTAGACATCAGGAGACCAGAAAGCAATACATTACAGTAATCAAGCCGAGAAGTAATAAACGCATAAATTAAAACCTCTGCATCTGATGAGGACAGCATCAAACGAATCTTCGCAATATTACGGAGGTGGTAGAAAGCTATTCTAGTAATATTTTTCACATGTGACTGAAACGACAGATTAGGATCAAATATAACACCTAGATTTTTGACCGAGTCACTATGGGTGATATTACATTTGTCTAGATTCAGGGCAGTGTTTGAAAACAACTCACGACAATGAGCTGGACCAATAACCAACATTTCAGTTTTTTTATTGGCTTTTGTCACAGTCTGAAATTTTGTTTCCTCTCCCCCCTTCTCGCTTTTTTGGTCATTCATTTCCTGGCTCTAATTTTCACCCCTCAGCATGTGTCACACCTAGTGAGTAAGGCCGAATCACTTCTTGCTTGTTTGACCCATTTCCCGGCTGGCTGATAAAAGATCTTTCTGTGTCCTTGAAATTTCAGTTTTAAATATATAAACATATCAGGTGGCTTTTAAGTCCGGTGTCATTAAACCTACACTCAAACGACCCAACCATGTCCCAGAAAGCCTATGTAATTACAGACCTGTGTCAGAACTACTGTTTCTTTTGAAATTACTTAAAAAAAGTTGTGCTACAGCAGCTGCACAATTTCATGTCTGAGAATCATCTTTTTTTTTTTATGTAGTCAGAATTCAGGGCTAATCACTCTACTTATATAGCCCAGGTTAAGGTAACTAACGATCTTCTACTGGCAATGTTGCTTTGTCACTGTTGCTGCTGTTGGACCGCAGTGCTGCCTCTGACACTGTGGACCATAATATCTTACAAGATTGCCTGGAAAAAATGGATTGGTCTCTTAGGAACTTTCCTCCCATGGTCCAGATCCTACCTCTCAGATAGGACAGATAGGTCTTGGATATGGTGAAATAACCTCTGAGCCCTTAAGTGTTACCTGTGGCATTTTGCATAGCTCAGTACTTGGTCCTTTTTTTCAGCAATTTTATGCTTCTGTTAGGTGATATTACTCGCAAGTATAATCATTTTACATTGCTATATAGATGACACTCAGCTGTATCTTCCAATAGAGGAGTCTGTCCCACCTAATTGTGGAAACTTGGAGACTTGGTATTATTCAAAATTGTACATGAACTTGCCCCCTCAAATCTTTCAGATTAAATTTCCCCCTATGTTCCTGCTTGGAGCCTTCGCTCAGAAAATGCTGGTTTACTAGTAATCCCAAGAGCCAAGAAGAGATCTGCAGGTTGGAGAGCGTTCTCCATTTGGGTCCCGTTGCTGTGGAATGCTCTGCCCTCTGAGATTGGATGGGCAGCCTCAGTGGAAATGTTTAAATCTAGACTTAAAACACACTTATATCCAATAACTTATGAATGACCAATGTTTCATGTTGACAATGTCTGTGTATACTTTATTGATGCCCTTGCCACTCCCATTGCATCTTGCTCATCCTGGAAGGGGGATTACCTCATGTGCGGTCCCTTCTCAAGGTTTCTTTACTATCCTCATAGTGAGGTTTGCAGTTTTTACTTGCCCTCATGCAGGTTTTAGATCAGGGGACTGTATAAAAAAAGTCTGTAGTATGTAGCAGTCTGCGTTCTGTTTAGCCCTTTGAGACTTCTTGTGATTAAGGGCTTTACAAATAATAAACATGATTACCCTCCAATCGCACATCTCCCTCTTCACTGTTTAAACACTTGGTTTCCTTGGCATGGTGATAGCTTGTTGCATATTTTGTTACATCCCAGACCCTGCTGTTACAGACTTGATGTTCCCAGTGTACCGAAACCTTGCCTGCCAAACCTATGGACGGTCGCCTTTGCTCAGTAAGTTTATTGGTATGTTTTTTGTTGATGCTGACTATGTCTTGCGTTACCCAAATGCATCACCTATTGCAGTCTGGTCATCCTGGAAAGGGGAATACCTATTGTGTGTCCCCCTTCTCAAGGTTTCTTGTTTTTCTCATGCTGAGGTTTTTTTTTAGTTTTTTCTTTGTCCGTATGCAGGCCTTAGATCAGGGGATGTTGTTATTGTAACCTGTGCAGTCCTGACATTTTTTTGATTAAGGGCTATAGAAATAAATGTGACTTGGCTTGAGTAGTTTTTGGGACTACCACCCCCTTGCCTGCATCTCACTCCAAGGATGTTGCTTCAATCTCTGGCTCTCTGACCATTGACATCCATTGCTGCACTAATCTGTGTTTCTCTTCTGTGCTTCCGCATCACTCCTAGTAAATATAAATTGAAGTAACTAGTCCCAGTTCTAATGTTACTTTTCAGTACAGTAATCCCTTGTTGTATTGCGGTTTACTTTTCGAGGTTTGGCTAATTTGCCGATTTTTATTGTGCATTGTGTTCTGCATTCTGATTGGCAGTCGCCCCGCCTCTTTTCTGCCTTTGCGTCGATTATGTTATGGTGTAGATTGTACTCATACATAAAACAGCTTGACACACCTACATTATGTACGCTTAAATCCTTTTTAATTTTGAGTTCCTTTAAAATCCATCATATCCTCAAACACTCTGGACTAGAGATAAGATCGAGCCTGAAAAAAATTCTGACCCACCCGGGCACACGGGTATTTAAGCTCAAACCAGCCGGAGCCTGAAGCTAACCCAAATTTTCATATGTTTTATTTATGGTGGAGGAGGCATGATATTGGTAGCGCAGGCTGTGTGAGGTGGGACGGAATCTATGGTGCGTATCCTCCACAAATAAACAGAAACAAAGTGGGATGACGGTTTGATGTTAATAATTTTAAAAAAACATGGAAAGAGAAGCCCAGCCTCAACCCAAATGCAATGATTGACATTTTAGGCCCGACCTGAATTTCGGGAAGGCATGGACTGACCCCGTTCTCAGGCCAAGACCTTACCTCTACCTCTACTGACAAAAGCAGTTTTAGTGCTATATATTCTAATTTGAATTTCTATGTTAAACTATTCACACCTGAATGGGGCTTCTGCTAGCTGCTCAATGTGGTTATCTGTCAACATTTTTGTACAATTACTGCCACATGTGCATGGAGCAGAACCAGTTAAGTTTAAAATGTTTGTACCTTATTTTCAATGCTTCTATCATGTTTTGCAATTAAAACAGCACAACAAATGCACAAATTCACAACATACCATAACTCTCTTCTATTATTTCTTTCTTTCGTTCAAATCTACTAGTCCGGCCCCGGTGAGATGATTTTTTCTAGCATGTGGCCCCCAGCTAAAATGAGTTAGACACACATGTTTAATTTGCTCTCCGACTCCTGTAGACCGTTTTGAAAAAAAACCTTCCTTAGCACAATTTATATGACATTCTTTCTCTCTTTGTGGCAGTTGCTATTGTCAAATGCTGTCAGATTAGTGAAAATAAGGTCCTGTCATATAAAAACAAAACAAAAACTGCTTGTTATCAATAGACAATTACACTGATTTTTACACTGGTCGCTTCAAGTAAATAAGTCTCTTACGTCACGTTGTTATTTTTCCAATCACGGGTTAATCAAACTCATTATTTTTTCTGCTGTTACATTGCCGTCTGTTACTGATGGTGGAAAGAGGTGCGTTACTTTGGCTGCAGAAAACCGCTGGCGCCGTGCTGCTGCTCACTTGATGCAGTGTTTAGCAGCCTGGTTTTCACGTCTTTTTGGGTCATGTCAGCGTTAAGTCAAGTCATTTTTATTTGTATAGCCCTTGATCACAAAGAGTCTCAAAGGGCTGCACAGGTTATTGCAAACCACAGACTATTATTACAGACTATTATTACACCATCCCCTGGCCTAAAACCCACATGAGGGCAAGGAAAAACTCAAAAACCTCAACTTGAGGAAAATGAAGAAACCTTGAGAAGAGACTGCACATATGGTAATCCCCCTTACAGGATAACCAGGCTGCAATGGATGTTGCAATAACAAATAATACACAGATATTGTCAACAAACAACATAAGTTATTCATATGTTATAGAGTAGAAGTGTGTTTTAATCTTAGATCGAATCTCAGGGGGAAGAGAATTCCACAGCACCGGTGCCCGGATGGAGAACGCTCTCGAACCTGCGGAAATCTATCTTGGCTCTTGGAATCACTAGTAGACCGAAGAACGAAGACTCCGGACCGGAACATAGGGGGAAATTAAATCTGAAAGACATGAGGGAGCAAGTCCATGCATGGTTTTGTATAATACCAAGAGAACCCTAAAATCACACCTTAAACTAACAGGGAGACAATGCAGGTTAGCTAAAATCGGGGTAATGTGATCAAACTTTCTCGTCTTAGTTAAAAGCTTCGCTGCAGCTTTTTGTACCAGCTGAAGGCTCTTGATTTTGAACTTTGGGAGACCGGAGAGTAGGGCATTACAGTAATCGAGACGGAAGGTAAAAAACGCGTGAATTATAATCCCCACATCTGACTGAGAAAGTATAGGACGAATTTTAGCAATGTTGCGAAGATGGAAGAAAGCTGTTCTAGTAATATTCTTCACGTAGAAAGGACAGATCGGGGTCAAATATGACACCTAACTTTTTAACTGAGTCACTCTGGGTAATATGACATTTGTCAATGTTCAGAATAGTGACTACCATATTGTTAGATCGCGATAACAAATATAGTATTCAGTGCGCCGAAAGAATAGGTGAATGAGCTCAGTTTAGACAGCACCCAACTCGTATCGTTCGCAAACAATACAGCTCTATGAACCAGCTTTTTTCTTTTTCATTTTGTGCTTGTATTTTTTTTTATCCTTTTTCCTCCATTTTGTGTTTTTTTTGCTTATCTTTCTGCTTTTAAAGTCATTCAATGCACAATGTTACATAATAATTGGTAATGTAGAGCCGCTTGGGACCCAAATAGAGTTGGGTCTCTTTAGTGAGCCGAGCCTAAAAAGCCGGTTCTGTAGAAGAAGTCGAAATTACCATCTCTATAAGTTAACGACTTTTATTTGGGTATTTGTTCAGAAAATATAAAGTCTTTGGCATACAACAATTGATTTTTAACTAGTTACTCCTACTATAGAGTATGTCAATAAATAACTCAGATACTTTCTGGTAGGAGTAGTGAGTAACTATAACTAATTACTATTGAAAAAAAACGTGTCCAACACCAGACACTACTAATTTTCTGTTGTTTTTGTTTTTTGTTACTCTCTGCTGTTAAAAAAAAAGGTTCATTGTTCCCATGTCTCGTCAGAAAAAGCCATTGTGTTCACAATGAGACCACCCGGTAAAATAAAGATTAAATTAAAAAGGGGAAAAAAACCATTCCGAATAAACAGTATGAAGGCTGCTTGGATGACAATGTTCTATTTTAGTTTTATAGGATGACCTTGACAATCCAGCACTGATCTGATTAGCATTAGAGAGCATTGGAATTTTATTTGACATCGCTAATAAAATTTAACGACGGTGTGACACAATTTCGACAGATGAATCCTGAGCACTTTTATTATACATCTGAACCAAGGAAGGACGTTTTAGAGTTACTGTGAACCGCAGGCGTTGCCAGAGGAGGGAGTGGGTGGGCAGTTGTTACTTTGGTCTTGTGTTTTGTTATAAAGTCGACATTCCACTTTGCTGCTTGAACTCATTGGATCTCCGAACCTTTTGCTTGTCTATTTGATAAAGTCCAATTGTCTCTGGGGTTCTGGTCAATGTCGCCTCTCTGCCTGTCTTTCCATGTGACAAACACTGACCACTTAAAGGACAAAAGTTTGATTGTACAAATCTGCATCTTTTTGAAAAATCCATGACACTACCATGCATATATTTGAAAAATGAGCACCAGGAGAAAATCCACTCAGGCACGGGAGAACATGCAATTTCCACACAAGGAGGCTGTGATTTGACCCTGTATTGTCAAGCAAATATGCCAACGAGTCATTCCCTGTGCGGTGCTCCCTAAATTGCGTTTGAGAGGAACTCCATCTCATTTAATCGGGTCGATTGCGTTTTATTGCCTTTTTCCCAGTAATAATGGGTCCCAAGAAAGTTAGTGATTAAGAAAAGTGAAAAAAGGTGACAACATCAATTGAGTTGAAGAAGGAAATGAGTCCCAAATACATTGTCTGCCAAGTTGCTTGATTTTTATCTGTATTACCAGTATAATTATCGTTATTATTTACACATCAGTGTTTGAAATAGGGTCTTTTTACGTCGGGCGTACAACTTACAAAATGTCTCCGCCCGGGTGGCCGACAACGTTTTCAAGAAAAAAAAAAATTGTTTTTTTGTTGTTTTCAAATCAAACGTTTGCTTTATTCCGATTTCGAAATCTTCGTTCGGTTTGGAAATTTCGGGTCGTTTGGCGATTTGCATACCCAGCAGCCAATCAGAAGCCTGCATCGAATAACTACGTGCTTCCGGACTATCATTTTCCAAAGTAACCAGAGAACACAAGAAAAATGGGTAAGTTGAGGAATCAAGGCAAAACCTCGGCCCCAAGAGAAATATTCGAAATAATCTTACAAAATTTATGACACTACAAAACGTAAACGTACATTAAAAGCATCATGGAAAGAGGAGTTCACGTGGCTTGAAGCAGACGACGCAACGCAAACATTGCATGAAGATGAGCAAATACAGGTACATACTGATGGCAGATGGAAAACAGCGATGTCATATCCATGCAATGAATGTTATAAGTAGATTTATAATAAACTTAAATTTAAAGTGTCGTTCTGTCGTATATTCTGATTATCAATCCTTAATGCTTTGCAACAACAGTTTTTTTTGCGATTAGTCGTCTTATTGTGTTTCAAGTTGTGAAAAATGGGCCAGGCAACTTTATGGCTGGCCAGGCAACTTTTCAGAGCTGTCTGCCTTGGTGTCCGCTAACTTTTTGTCACGCAGTTTCAGACACTGCTACACATTCAAATAATTATCTTTGATTAGATCCACGTGTTGTTAATATTTTGTGTAGCTATTTATTTTAGTAACGTTATATGTTAATTGCACTCTTAGACAGTTGGCCTTACATGCAAGTAAATCCGGTACCCATAATGCACTCACCGTCACTTAAAACTTTATTATTTTTTTAATTTTGGAAACAAAGGAGTTTGTATAGGATGTCAGTTCTTTATTTTGACTTTTATTGCGCACTATTGTTTCATGTTTTGAATGTTAAGAGGTTTGCATCATTGTTACTATCGGCAAATCATGTTGCTGTTCTTTGAATACAACACCCTTTTGAGCGGATCTGCTTTGGTAGACTAGGAGATTTAACAACAAAAAGGACACTTGGGCTTTTAGAACAGGTTGGAATTTCAGATCTAAAGTCTGAACTATCTTCCCTGTTCTCCTTGCAAGTTCAAAATCCATTCACGTGTTCTCTTCTTATTTTGAATGTCGACTAAACTTTAAACCTGAAGTGTGATTCTTTACAAGGATTTTGGTTCTTACTGTTGGCTAAAATGAGTCTCAGAGTGTCCATTGTTTCTTAAAGACCACATTCATACATTCCCGCCAGTGGGCCTATTGTGTGCAAAACGTGGAAGATAAAATGCCCCCAAGTAAAAGGAGATTCACTTAATTTCTCTCTGCTGGCCTGTGTGCGTGTGTGCGCATTTTAGGTGAGACAAATCGCAAACCATGACTGTGTTCCTTTAACTAGCTACCTCATCTTCTTTCACGTATTTCTTCGTTTTGCTGTCACAGTACTCTTGTAATCTTGTCATCTTATCTCATGTCTTCACTTTCACCGCTGTGCTTAATGATCCAGTCAGATAACATCCTTTCAAAACAACTAACTCACTTTTTCCCTGTGTGTTTATTTTTTCCCCATCACTTGTCTATAGAGAGCCACATTGTTCTTACCTTTCCACCTTCCTAAGGTACATTAAGCTTTGATGCTCATAATCTCCATCTTTCCTGTTACGGTTTGGCGGGTGAACCCAAATGCAAAGAAACCGGAACCAACACAGGGTGCTAAACATGGTGATTAAGAATAAATTAATCACAAAGAAACAAAAGAATGGTCAAAGAACAATTAAAAAAACATCCAAACCGGAGAACAAAAACAAAACCACACAAACCCCAATGTAATTGAAAAACAGTGTGATGGTGATATATAGGAAGACCCGACCCAGTATGCTATCCAATAAGTCCTTATAAAGGTTCAGGATGAATACACCCAGGTGTAGAGAGATTGGGCAAAGGTGTGTCTTGCTCCACACCCAATTGGTACCCTCTGGGAAGTGGCCTGCCAGTTCCTGACATTGCATGCCCCTCAGGTGCCCTTCTGTTGAAAACAATTGATCATGGAGGCTGAACCCAGAGCGACAGGGTTTTCCTCGCAGCTGGCGTCAAACCGGCCAGGGCCCCTCCTCGCAGCCAGTCCCCGTAACATAACGCAGTCGTGGGCTTTTCTCTCGGCTGGAACAAGGACAAAGGATTTGAAAGGTTCACGTTGGGTCCTTTGGTGGTTAGGTAATTCTGTTACGTTTTTGGGTGGACACAAATGCAGGGAGGCATGATCAGAAACTAAAAAAAGGATGATGTTTGATAACAAAACAAAAGACCAAAGTAACAAACAAACACATTGTCAAAAGGACAACAAAACTATCCGATCTAGAATCAAAAACCAAACCTCACAAACCAGGATGGACCTAAATCACAGTGTGATGGTCATATTGATGATGACCCGACACAGTATGTAGTCCAACCAGTCCTAATAAAGGGTCGGATAAATCAGAACCAAGCGTGGAGAGATTAAGCACAGGTATGTTTTAATCATATTGATTGCTCCGAAGCAGAGTGCATTCAATCGTTTGATCTTAGAGACTGCTAATCTTTTGCTTTTAATTTATTTTTAACAATGAAGAGTTAATATTTTTAATTTGTATTTTATTTTTTTGCATTTTTAGGAATTTTGTGCTGATCGACAATGAATTTATTCAGTGTGTAAAAAGCTAAAATTGTTTAGTATTTTACACATTTTTTATCTTAATTTATAGTTCACCTGCTTTTCAGGATCCCCTGCAAAACATATGTAATTGTTAATTATTAAATAATTTGGTGCATCATTATTAATTATGATGTAAATAAATAAAATTTACTAATCTTTCATTAGAAAAAAAGTAGTGAGGGGTCTCTGTATTTACAACATCAACATGTTCTTGTTTGAAACCAGAAGTGGGGAAGCTTTTACCAAAACGGAAATTGATTGGGATCGTTGGAGAGGTTTATTCATGTAAAATAATTTAGTCTTGCTTCAAAATGAGGGAAACTTTAGCATAAAATCGTAGTCTGGATTAGATATGTTTTGGTGATGTTTAAAAACAGTGCTTTTAAGAAGAAAATCACAAGGGTAGTCAACAAGGCAGTAAACTAACGCATAAAGCGGTAGTGTTGGTGAGTATTGATCCAGGCCATCCCGTTGTCGAAGATTAGGATTAGGATTAGGAAAAGCTGTTTTCAATCTCGTTTTTCAGTCCTAAAAGATAAATTGGATAGATGTAGTGAAAGACCAAAATCACAAAAAGCAAAGGGGGATTTTCATATCCACATATTGAGGTTGAGTAAATATGATTCCCCCCTGTATCCAGATCAAAAGCAGCCCTTGACAGTAGTAACAGAAGGGATTACACAGTAAATTACCACTCAATCAAAAAACAGGTTTAGCCTTAAAACTAATAAGCAAAACCCAAAGCTTCATTTTTGTTGCATATTTTGAACTGATTCTTACAGGATTCCCCATTGTATTGGAAAATGAAATTCAATAAGCTTACACAGGCATTCAACGGACGCATCTTGTATACATTTATTTATGCATCCCAAACACACGCCTAACGGAAAACATTGAACTTCTCTTGAACCAGAACCATGATACAACATCAAAGTGGTAAAGCTTGTGTAAAATATAAGGCATTTAACTGATTAAGCGAAGGGAGGAGGGTTTATCCTGAGGACATCATAGTCATGAGTAACGCTTCCTTCCACGTTTAACGCTCATGTCAACTTTCAATTTCACAAAACGATTTGGCCGATTGCAGCAAATATTTTCACACATGTGAACGATCGCAAACCGTAGAGGTCTACCAATACATTTTACCTGAGCCGATCAACAAGCGGGGATCTTAAAATATTCTGGGGCAATAATTACAAAAGTTCACTACGGCCCCTTTTTATCCTTCAAAAACGTGCAATAAGAACCATTCACAGGGTAGGATATCGGGATCATACTAATATTTTATTCATGCAGTCCAAATGATTAAAATTGGATGATTTAATCAAATGTTTCACTTCACAACTGTTATTTAAGGTCAACAAAAACATGGTGCCAGAAAACATCCAAAAATTATTCATTCGGAAAGAGGGCTGTAGAAAATTCAAAATCCCAAAGGTGAGAACAACCAGGAAAAGTATGTGTGTGTCTGTGTGTGGAGTCAAACTTTGGAATAATTTACAAGATGAGATCAAACAATGTCCAACTATTCATGTGTTCAAATTTAAATACAAAAAGAACATTACCGGCGAAGTACAGGGATGAGAAAAATGGGATATGAGTGAGATTGGAAATACTGCGTTTAAAACTATGGTTAACTTTGTTGTTATTGTTGCTATTATTAGATCATAAATGTTATTATAAACATTATTTTAATTTTTGTTGTTGTTATTATCATTGGTGCCTCTGTGATGTTTGGTAACTAGTGGCATTATGACGTTGAGGGATGGGTATTACGAAGATTAGAGTATAAAATATGTGATTATTGTAATTATTATAATTATTGATATCTGATCTATGTAATAAGTGTATCCATGTGATTTTGTTATATTAGACAAAAGAGGAAAAGAGGATTTGTAAAATATATTTAATAGGGAAGATAAAGGGGTAGGGAAAATGACTATCCCTTTTCGAAAATGTTATGTAACATTATTTTGTTGTTGACTCATTGTTTTGTCCTGTTTTTATTTGAATGTTCGAAATAAATTTTTCTCATTCATTCATTCACAAACCAACATGCTGATGCACACCTGTTCGTTTTCGTCACCTACAGGAAGTGATCAGACTCTTGATCAGTTTTCAAATGTAATAAAAGGTGAATAATCTGCATATGTGTGTCGAGTTTCATGCCAGAGATTTATTTCCTCCCGTGTCTGAGTGAAATTTCGCCTGGTAATGAATCTGTCAATCGAAGTACTTTGTTTAGAAAAGCATCAACAGGAAACTTTGAACGGTCACAGGACACATCTCCCCCGACTGATAACCTCATCAGCATTTAAAAAGAGTAGGCGTCTTCTATGAGAACAGTAACCCAGAGTGGCACCCTTACTGCTCTTTACCCCCTTTGGACAATGGGGAAAAAGAGGGCTGAAGCCTAGAGCTATGGCCCCTCAGCAAGGAAGCCTGGCGCACTCCAACAACAAGGACCTGGATGGTACATTTTTCTCTCCCATCATTTGAAAGCTTGAAATCCGGGTTATGTTTGGGGGGGCCATGCGTTGACCCTTCCCCTATGTGTTGCTTTTGTTTCAAAGGATTGATTGATTGATTGATTATTGCTCCAGCGAAGGTCGGGGGGGTCCCGTCCCTGTGCGTTGAGCCGACCAGATGAACCAGGTTTTTCCAATGCTGGCGGTCTTGTGCCAGCTGTTCTGCATCCTCTACAGCAACTCCGTATTGTTGGAGGTTGCCCGCAATGACGTCGAGCCATCGAGTGAGGGGTTTCCCTCGTGGTCGTCTCCAGCCTGCTGCCTTTGGGTCAAACTGGAGAATGGCTCGTGTCGGATGGTCTGGTGGTAGACGAAGGACATGGCCAAACCAGCGGGTGCGGCGTTGTGCGACCAAGGAAGATGCTCGGGGCTGGCACGTGCGGGCTCTGAGCTCTTTATTGGAGACTCGCTGGGGCCACCTGATGTTCTCGATGGTTCTGAGAGCCTTGCTATCAAAACCGTCGATTCTTGTGGCCAGGGTGTCGTTCAGGGGCCATGTTTCTGAGCCATAAAGCAGGATAGAGAGTACGGCGAGGTTGTAAATGCGGAGCTTCGTCTTGCGTGCGATGGTCTGGTGCCGCCAGAGTGGTTTCCAGAGAGACTGCAGAGCAGATGCTGCCAGGGCTCTTCTGCGGAGAATCTCTGGTTTTAGGTCCCCATTGTGTGTCACCATGGACCCCAGATACACAAAGCTCTTGACAGGCTCTACGATGTCGCTACCAATTTGGATGGGAGGTGGATCTGGTCCATCACCGACATACATGAACTTGGTTTTCGTCCAACTCACTTGGAGGCCAAGCCGCGCTGCCTCTTCGCTGTAAATGCCCAGAGCGTCTCTCAGCTGGCTGTAGGAAGTGCTGAGCATGATGGTGTCGTCAGCATACTCCAGGTCAGTCAGGTGGTAGTTGCCGAAAGACACTCCGGGGATGCGCTCACTAACCCTGAACATCAGATGGTCGATGATGCAATTAAAAAGGTCGGGAGCAGCCACGCACCCTTGACGAACGCCGCTGGAGATAGTAAACCAGTCGGAGTCAATGCCGTTGATACGGACACAGCTCTCTGCGTTGCTGTAGAGTAGCTTGAACAGGGCTATGATCTTGGGTGGTGCTCCGAGAGCTTGGAGGATGTTCCACAGTGAAGAGTGGCAGACGGTGTCAAAGGCGGCCTTCAGATCAATGAATCCGATATATAGATGGCGATCTTTACGGAATTCACGGGTCTTCTCTATCAGCAAACGGACGGCAGAGATGTGGTCCGTTGTGGAGCGGTTGGGCATGAAGCCAGCCTGCTGGGGACGGCGGCAGCTTCTGATTGCTGGAAGGGCACGGCTGAGCAAGATCCTGGTAAAGACCTTGCCCGGGATGGAGAGTAAGGTTATACCTCTGTGATTTCCACAGACAAGCCTGTCACCCTTGCATTTCCAGAAGGGCATGATGACTCCTCTGGTCCAGTCGGTGGGCAGCTGCTCCGATTCCCACACCTGGTTGAATAGGCAGGTTAGCCACTCCACCATGCCATCACCGCCGGCCTTGAGCATCTCGCCGGTAATGGCACAGATGCCAGGGGCTTTCTTGGTGTTCAGCTTCTTCAGAGCAGCTCTCACTTCCTCGGGTGTTACAGGGTCTGTGCAGCAGGCGTCGCTAGGAGGTGCTGTGTTTGCAGTCACTAGGAGGGTGGGATCAGCCGGGATGGTGCTGTGCTGCAAGAGGAGGCTAAAGTGCTCCTTCCAGCGCGCGAGACAGTTGGCTTCTGTCATGATGAGGTTGCCGTCTGAGTCTTTTACCAGGGCTGTCTTTATGTGTGGGCCGCTACGGGCTTGGCGTAGTAGACTGAATACGCGGCTCATGTTGTTGTTGTTGCTGCTGCTAGATCGCTTCAAGTCGTCTAAAGATGATCTTTAGGAACGACATAGAACGCTTCGGTCGTGCTACAAGTTCCGCGAATTCGGATCCAACTGCCCATCGTTGACGGTCCGCGATGAAGGCGGGGCAATCGACCCATAGGTGTTCGGCCGATTCCTCACTCTCCCCACAAAGTCGACAGATGTCGGTGGCCGATTTGCGGAGGAGGAATTGCCAGCGTCGGAGCAGCGGATGGTGGCCGCTCCGAAAGCGGATGAGGTCTGTGCGTTCAGCTTTGGGCAGGGATTGTTCCTCTGTTAGGTTTTGTAGCACATTCAGGAATGTTGTTGTTGTTGGCCGCGGACTCAAGCTGTTGGGCTTCTGCCTGCCAAAACCTCTCCCTATCTTCAGCAATGGCCACATTGCGCAGGCGGTTCAGTCTCCGATACTCCGTGAGGTCGCCTCGGAGCCGGGCCTCACGCCGCTGGTCTATGATGTTTAGTGTCCTCTCTGATATCCAGGGCTTTTTCGGGGAGGATCGCGGGCATCCGAGGACATTGTGAGCAGACTGGAGGACACTTTCCTTGAAGGCCACCCAGTCTGCCAGCTTGTCAGGAGCCAGGGCATCGAGAGTGCGGCGGATGGAGCAACTGAAGTCTCTGGCGATGTTGGGGTCGCTGAGTCGGGAGGAGTCGGGGCGAGGCGGAGTCTTGTGCTGGTTGGCTCGGAGCTTTAGCTTGAGCTGGGCCACCAGCAGACGATGGTCTGTGTTGCCAAGCTGTGCTCCTCTGAACACCCGGCAGTTGGTTACAAACGACTTCCAGCGTCGTGATATCAGGATGTGGTCCAATGCCTTCCTGGTTCTGCCATCTGGGCTGTACCACGTCCAGTGATGGATGCATTTCCGGGGAAACCAGGTGTCAGCAACACAAAGGTTGTTTTGGTGGCAGAGGAGGAGGAGGCGGTTGCCATTGTCGTTTGTTGTGCTGTCAACGAAGGTGGTGCCGACAGGTGAGCCGGGGGACCGATGATTGCTGGATAGAGTGGCGTTGGCATCAGTGAGGATGATGGTGACGTCGTGTGGTGGGGCTTGGTCGACAGCCTGGTGGAGTTGGTCAAAGAACGCATCCTTCGCATCCTCATCAGCGACATCGGTGGGGGCGTAGGCGACGATCACTGTCATCTTGCCGTGATGGTGGAGGAAGCGAGCAGACAGTAGTCTGTCGCTTATTGGTGTCCAGCTGATGAGGGACCTCCGGAGGGCTTTTGGAATGGCGAGTGCCACACCGTAAAGGCCGGTCCGACTCTCGGGGCCACTCCAGATGTAGCGATGGTTGCCAGCTGTTGTTTCACCATTGCCTTGCCATCGTACTTCACAGAGCCCTGCCAGGGTGATGTTATAGCGACAGAGCTCTCGGGACAGCAGGGTGGCAGCTCCGGGGCGAAGGAGTGTCTGGACATTCCAGGTGGCGACACGGGTCTTACGACGAAGGTCGATCCGTACTCGTTGGTCGGGGGCAGGCTGGGGTCCGTTACCGTGTCGGTCAGTCCGGCTTCTTTCTCTGGTCAGTTTCGTAACAAAGGGGGTTTCTCCTGGGTGAGTTGTTAGCCCTCCGCAGGATAGTCGGTTGGTGGGGCTGCCACCTCACAGCATACCGACACGCTGGGGTCTTTGTTTGTCTGGAACCTACCCCGGAGACCGGCCCGCCATGGGTGACCCTACCAGGAGCAAGCTCCCGACGGTATCGCTCTCCAGGGTCACTGGAACATGCAAGCCCCCTCGCCGCATCAAGGCCAGACCCATCCGAGGGGGGTTTCAAAGGTAACACTTAGAAAATATTTTACAACAAACCCTTCTCTGTGCTGGGTAATAATATCCTTTTGACACGGTAATTCCTGACTATTGAAATGAGATGGGGAAGAGATCTTGCCCCAGTTGGAAGAGTTCAAGTATCTTGGGGTGTTGTTCACGAGTGAGGGTAGGATGGAACGGGAGATTGACAGACGGGTCGGTGCATTCGGACCCTGTACCGGTCCGGTGTGGTGAAGAGGGAGCTGAGCCGAATGGCAAAGCTCTCGATCTACCGGTCGATCTACGTTCCCAGCCTCTCCTATGGTCATGAACTTTGGGTTATGACCGAAAGAACACGATCCCGGATACAAGTGGCCGAAATGAGTTTCCTCCGCAGGGTGTCTGGGTTTTCCCTTAGAAGTAAGGTGAGAAGCTCAGTCATCCGGGAGGGACTCTCTGTAGAGCTACTGCTCCTCAGCATTGAGAGGAGCCAGTTGAGGTGGCGAGGGCATCTGATAAGGATGCCTCCTGGACGCCTTCCTCGGGAGGTGTTCCGGGCATGTCCCACCGGCAGGAGGCCCCGGGGGCGATGCTGGAGAGACTATGTTCTCGACTGGCTGGGGAACGCCTCGGGATCCCGTCGGTTGAGCTGGACAAAGTGGCTGGGAATAGGGACGTCTGGGCTTCCCTTTGAAGGCTGCTGCCCCCGCGACCCGACCCCGGATAAGCGGAAGATAATGGACAGATGGATGAAATGAACTGATTATCTTAAAATTCGGCTTATTGATCAGTATTTCCAACCGCCACAGAAACCCCTTCCCCTCCTCTTTCACACTGCGAGTTCTCGTGTCATCAATGTGCTTTATTGTTTTTATTTGATTTTCCTTGCCATGCAAATGAGTCGTAGTTTCTTTAAAATCAAACCACGTCACATTATTTACATGTGTGTCTATATTTTTGCTTGGGATCGATTACTCACCAACAATTTTAATATCAATAATTTAAAGCTTAAATTCAATATGTTGTGAGAATCACTTCATTCATTCTACTACAGAATCAAAAAGAGGCTTTTTGTACTTTTTCTGGAGGTGGATCGTCAGCCCCACAAAATGGGCAATCCAGTCGCCAGCAAATCCTTGTTTAGACACAAATAAACATAACTCAAAGCAATTATTCCTACATACTCATAATTTAAGGATTACTGTTTCAATTTGTAGAACTCAATTTTTGGTGACTGCTCAACCCGAATGCTCCCGAATGTTTGGCACATAATGTTCTCTGTTATGATTTGTACCAGCTCAGTAGCCTAGATGGTAGTGTGCCCGCTTTGAGACTGGGAGGTCGCTGGTTCGCGCCTCGGCCGAGTCATACCTAATTGGTAAAATGGCGGCGCCCTCTGTTGGCTGCGGCTGCATCGGCTCGCTACAACGGGTCAGGTGTATCGACATTTCGTTCTGTGTACATTGTTACAAAGAATGACAATACAAAGGAAATTATTATTATTATTATTATTATTATTGTTGGACCCAAAAGCAGGTACACAAGAACCATGGAAAGTTGCTCAAAATGATGGTATTGAATTAAAAAAAAGTAACTAATTAACAAAGAAATGGTCAATGAACAATTAAAAAAACTATCCAAAACAGACATCTAAAACTAAACCTCACAAACCAAGATGACCCTGGAAACAGTGTGATGTTGACGATGATGTGATAATTGATGATGGTCTGACAAAGGAATCTGTTGCAGTACGTTTATACTGGGTCCTTCATGAGAGTCAGCTATGGGCTTTTTCCTAGCCCAATGTCGACAGATTTTTTTTTCTCAGGGGTGACGAATATTCCAAATAAATGCCTACTTCGTCACAATCAAACACTTGGTGCGGTATATACTTTTCTTAATTACTTTTCGTATATTACTGAAACAAAAGCGCTGCGTAAGCGGCTTTGGTATCTGCTTTGGTATCGGCACTCGCTGCTTCGCCATGCTGTACCACAGAGTGTATGATGGTCCATATCGAGCACTCGGGCTTCTAATGGTAGCTTCTGGAAATTCTCGTAACTTCAGATTTGCTTGAGCGATATCTTTTATCTCGAACATTTTTGTAACTCGAGTAGCTTGTATGTAGCTGGGTCACAGTACTACTATTTGATAAAAAGGTAATTAGCAGTGTTGCTATTCTAAAGTGATATGTCAAATGGTCAAAAATAAATACACATTTTTTGATAACCATTTGCATGTCGTTTTTTGTTATATGTTAATGCGGAAAATTAAAAAAGATTGTGCTTTAATTTATTTATATACCAATAGTTTCATAGTTACTCAGGTGAAAATAGTTTACACACAATATTCCCTATACTGTAATTTGGCAGTTTATATTTATTTAAATTAGTTTTAACCAGTTCAGGATTTCCCCTGCCCACTGCCCGAAGATGGCTGGGATGGACTCCAGCACCCCCGCGACCCTACTGAGGATAAGCGGTACAGATAATGGATGGATGGATGGATAGTTTGTTTTTCTCTGTGCACAATAGATATGGCAGGGCCAAGGATGAGTTTTTTTTTTTTAGTTGCGGTACTTATTTTTCTGGTAATATTTGCGATTTTAGGATATTTTTTTAAACAAAACATCCATATTGAAATCATTTAAAAATATATATTACAATAATGTATCAAATTTTACAATGAAGGAAGATTTTGCCCTATATGAAAGCTACACTCTGAAACAGGGGTCTCAATTTTGCAGTCCGGAGGGTCCTTTGGAAAAAAAAGAAAAAGAGAAAGATGAAGAAAAAAGATAATAAAGAAGAAGAATAAAGAATAAAGAAAGACAAAAAGAAAGAGAAAAAATAAAGAGAGAGAGAAAAAGACAGAAAAAGACAAGAAATAGCAAAGTAGAGTGATGCAAAAGGGAGAGTGAAAAAGGAAATAGAGGAACAGAAAGAGAGAGAAATAAATCAAAAAACTTAAAAACACAAACACAAAATCCTAAAGAAAAAAGATAAATATAAAGAGAGAGAGAGAGAGAGAGAGAGATATGAGAGAGGAAAAGAGGTAGGAAGAAAAAAGAGAGAAGGAGAGTGAGAGAAAGAGAAAAATGAGAGGGAAAAAGAGAGAAAGAACAAGAGAGAAAAAGAGAAAGGGAAAAACAACTGAGAAAGGGTAAAGGAAAAATGAGATAGCCAAAGAGAAAAAAAAACGTGAGATAGAGAAAATGACAGAGCAAAAAAGAGCATAATAGAAAAATGTCGTGAAAGGAAAAAAATAGAAAAAGAGAAAGAGAAAAAAACAAAGCGAGAGAGAAAGAGAGATAAAAAACAGAGAAAGAAACAAGAGAAAGGGAAATAAGAGCAAGAGAAAGAAAGCATAAAAAGAGAAACAAAAAGAAAAAGATACAGAGAGCCGGTTCCTTATTGACAGGGAGCCTGCTCCTTGAACCCTTTCGATCAGGAACGACCCGTCACTTCACGGTTGAGAGCGGCTAAATGTTCAATATGCTTTTGTCCTACTTCACTGAATGCAACGAGGATTAGACACGCAATGTGGCCGATTTCAGCTTTCTGGAAGTGATTTATCGGCAATGACAACATGGCTTCCAGTAGCTTTTCGAGTGTCCCTCGTTGTCATCGGAACATGTGCAGTGTAGCATGAAAGTGTGTGTGCGTGCAGTTCACTTGTTGGCTTGTATGTGTCACTTGTATGTAATGCTTGGCACACATGCAAACACCAAATTCGTTTTATTTATAGATTCCGATTAGCATCGGACAAGACTATGGAGGGACGATCCTGCCACGAGGAGGATGAATATAGCATACCTGTTAACCTGTACGTTTTTGCCGTACAAAATACGTATATCATGCATTTTAAGACGTGTACAACGTACAAGAAAATCTGTACGGAAAAACGCAAATTTGTCAATTATGGGTACCATCCGGTATACACCGACTATCAGGAAACGGCAAATCAATCCAGTCAAACGAGTTCGCCGTGGTAGCCTCTATCTCGGTATCGGTTTTTTTTCGTTGCAAACGAAGCGAGCGGTTTGATGCTACTGTGCGCATGCGTCTGCAGCCTCGGATTTCATGTGGTAGTTATGTAGTGAAAGGAAGTCCACCCCTTTTTAGAGAACAGGCTTTTTCGGCTCAACTCATTAAAGAGAGCCGGCTCTCAAACGGCTCACTTGCTTTGATGCATTGTGTTACGCATTATTATGTTTTATAAAGAAGTTAAGAAAAAAAGGAAGTATAAAAGGAGAAAATGAAAAAAGACAGGTTTGTGGTTATCCCTTTAATCAGTATTTCATCTCATCTCATCTCATCTCATCCCATCTCATCTCATTCATTAGCTGCACCGCTTATCCTCAATAGGGTCGCGGGGGTGCTGGAGCCCATCCCAGCAATCATCGGGCAGTGGGCAGGGGACACCCTGAACTGGTTGCCAGCCAATCGCAGGGCACACAGGGACAGACAACTCGCCCGCTCATTCACACCCAGGGACAATTTGGACCGGCCAATCCACCTGAAATGCATGTCTTTGGAATGCAGGAGGAAACCGGAGTGCCCGGAGGAAACCCACGCAAGCATGGGGAGAACATAAAAACTCCGCACAGTAAGTCCGGTAGCTGGATTTGAACCCACACAGGAGGTTCCCAAGACCTTAGAACTGTGCCGCACACGCGCTAACCACTGCGCTGCCGTGCTGCCCCCTTTAATAAGTATATTACCAACAATAATTTAATCCAGAAAATGAATTAATAATTTGAATAAAAAAATTCCACTTAATTATATTTGCATGTATTTTTTCCTTCTACAGTGAACGTCCAAGCTACTTAATTGTTGAACGTTTTTTTCATAATAAACCTCATTCATGTCGAGCAACTCAGTATCTCACAACAAAATGTTAATTAACAATTTATATTGATATAACAAAACACATGTACAATATGTTAAACTACATAAATAAACACGTTTGAAAAAAAAATAAGGTGTAAGATTATTTTGTAATTTGTAAGGGAAAATACAACATTTTGTAAGGGCATGGAGCCGTGGAGGTTGACAGGTATGATATAGAGAGAATCTATTATGGCTGTCCGTCATTAGCAGTAGTGTTATTGCTCAGTCACAGTGTTTTTTCTTGTGTTTTTCATGTATTTTGTCATGTATTTTTGTGTGTTTTCATGTATTTTTTCATGTTTTTAAAGTGTGTTTTGTTGTGTATTTTTTCAGGTATTTTGTCATGTATCTTTGTGTGTTTTTATGTATTTTGTCATGTGTTTTCATTTGTTATGTTGTGTATTTTTTCAGGTACTTTGCCGTTTATTTCATCCGTGTGTTTTTCGTATATTTTGTTGTGTTTTGGATGTATTTGATCATTTATTTTGTTTTGTATTTTTTCATGTATTTGGATGTGTTCTTAGCTGTGTGTTTTTTTTATGTATTTTGTCATTTATTTTGTCATGTATTTTTGATGTAATCTGTCATGCATTTTGTCATTTTTATTTTTTTTAAATATATTTTTTGTGTATTATGCCATTTATTTTGTTGTGTATATTGCTGTGTATTTAATCACAAGGAAATGTTATTCAAAAGGGGGTGGGTCAAACTTTTTTAAATTTTTTACATGTGTTTGCATCAGTTTTTGTGCTTGTTTTTTTGGTTTATTACATATTTAATGGCTTATGTTTATGTACGATTTTGTGCGTGTCTACCGACCATTTTGTGTGTATTTACAAATGTTTATGTGTTTACCTACATTTTGTATGTTGAAGTATGTTTTCATGTGAGTACATACGTTTTTGTGCGTGTTTACTCTCGTTTTGTGTGCTCAAGTCTGTTTTTATGTGGGTACATATATTTTGTGCGTATTTACGTAGGTTTTTGTGCATTTTTTAGTGTTTTTTGCGAGTTTGCATATATTTTTGAGTGTTTTTGCGTACCTTTTTATGCGTGTTTTCGCAGTTTTTTTGTGTGTTTGTTTGTTTTGTGCATGTTTACATACCATTTTGTGAATATTTACGAATGTTTATGTGTTTACATACGCTTTGTTTGGATATGTACGTAAATCTTTGTGAGTGTTTGCGAATGGTTTTGTGCACTTTCGGGTATGTTTTTGTGAGTGTTTACAAATGTTTTGGATTGTTTTTACGTACCTTTTTGTGCAAATTTATGTACGTTTTTTGTGTTTGTTTATGTATGTTTTTTGTGCGTGTTTTTGTTCGTTTTTTTCCTTGTTAATGTCCGGGCATGATTACGTACACTAAGATTTTTGGTGCTTGTTTATGTACTATTTTGTCTGTATTAACAAATGTTTAAGTGTTTACGTCCGTTTTGTGTGTTTACGCACATTTTTTGTGTGTACGTACATTTTTATGCCTGTTTACGTACAGTTTCGTTCATTTTTATGTACATTTTTGTCCAAGTTTACGTATGTTTTTAAGTGTTTTACGTACCTTTTTGTGTGTGTTTATGTACATGCTGACTGTTATTATATTATATTTCTTATCATTTATTATTGTTGCACTTTAAATGTAGGACAAAGCAGTTGCTGGTAAGGTGCAACAAATATTACAAGGTTCTCTAAAATTACTGAGAAAATTGATGATTCAACAAAACCAAAAGTGCTGGCACAGCTTTATGAATTTTTCACATCTAGGGTAATCTACCTGACTGCCTTTAAGATGGTGTTGACATTCACATTCAGTTTCAGGTGAGTGATATGACTTTCTGGGGAAAAATGTTGAGTAAAAAAAAACCAAAATGCTGACTCAGCTTTTTGTGGCATTTTTCACACCTTGAGTAACCTGCCTAACTAGATGTGAAGGATTGTGGTCGGATCTACCACATTCTATCTTTATGGTTTTTAGTAAAAGGACATTTTCAGTATTAGTAAAATTATGTGAAAAATGTTTACTTTGATTCATTTAGTTTATAATTCATTGTAATCTTAAAAAATGTTATCAAACAATGCAAATAATTATTACTGTACTGCATCTTGAGATGATTATGATAAGTACTGTAAATTAGATTAGTAATCTGCTGTCACTTATTTGGCAGGACATTGGAAGAATAAAATCAATGGCATGTTTTTTGGCAAATATAAAATTGGGTAATATAATGCAGTACAGTTCTCACTGGACACTGGTTTAAGAAACACTGCACTATAGCATTGTACTATTTGTCACAATCACCCGGATCGGGAACACCTGTGTTCAGGATTTGGCGCCAACAGCCAGGACAGCTGATTGGCGCACCCTGTACATTTAAATCCCCAGCTTCCGGTAACACTTTTATCCGATTGTACTCATGCTACCTGTTGCCTTCAGCTCAGTAAGCCCGTACCTCTGACTCTTTGCCTGCTCCCTGTTCTCTTCTGATTGATCTCCGTTGCCGACCCGTTTCTGTAAATCTGCCCGGCCCGTCTGACTCCTGACCTCTTTTCCGAACAATACGATTACGCCTGTCCGCGACCATTCCCGCCAAGCCTTCACCCGCCTGTCTAGTTCCGTCAATCCGCCAACCAACGGATCGAAGAATCCCACCTTGTCATTTCCTTCCTTTCAAAAAAACCAAGAAACGAGCGCAAGTGATCTCAGTTTTCCTTACATCCTGCCTGACAGAACAATCAGATCACATCATGAGATCAGCGCACGTTTCTCCGAAGGAAGAACCAAGCAACTCGGAGTCCCCTTCCGCTCTACAACGGCTACAATGGACCGAGAGTGCTGTACAGAAGTCTGCAAGTGACGTTGCCACACTACAACATCAAGTCCAACAGCAACTAGGTCTTCTGCAACAGCAACAACACCTCTTACTACAGAACCAACAGCAGGTCACGAGCCTGTCTGAGCAGCTGTCAAAATTACTGACGTCACCATTTCCGCATTCCGTCAACCCGTCTCCAAGTCCACAAACACTCCCGCCGAGTCTTCCATTGCCTACCTCGCATGTCTCCGAAGCAGCAGAACCCCATGTGGGTGCACCCAAGTCCGTGCCTTCCTCGTAAACTGTCGACTCATTTTTGTTTTCCAACCCCGAAATTTTCGATCCGAGGGAACCAAGGTAGCTTTCGTCATTAACCACATGACTGGGATAGCTCGGCTTTGGGGTACTGCCGAGTTTGAACGAGGATCGGTGGCATGTTCCTCGTTTGCACTATTCTCCCAGGAGGTCCTGAAAGTATTCGATACTGGGTCTGCCTCGTCTGACGCATCCCGCTCCCTGCTTAACATTCGCCAAGAAAAACGTTCGGTCGCCGATTACTCAATTGACTTCAGAACACTCGCTAGCCAGAGTAATTGGAATGAGGAAGCGTTAGTGGACGCTTATCTCCACAGTTTGGCCGATTACTTGAAGGACGAATTGGTGTCCCATACTCCGCCTTCTACCCTCGACGAAGCTATTGCACTGACGGCGCGAATTGACCGTCGGGTCCAAGCACGGCGACAGGAGAGGGGAAGAACAATACGACTCCCGACGAATTCGCCCAAAGAGCCAAGGGGTTCCAAACGCCCCGATCCCCGATGACAGTTACTCACGAAGCCATGGAGATTAATCGGGCAGCGCTATCGGCCGAGGAGCGCCGGCGGCAGGTTTCTGAGGGACTTTGTCTTTATTGCGGCGGCAATCGGGAATCGAATCTCAACGTGTCCGTTAAAAGGGGGGGCTCGTCGGACAACGGAGGCGTCCGATTGAGTTCTGCCCTTATCCCGTCCTCCGAAACCTCTCGACCTTCCCTCGAGGTGCATCTCTTGATTGCTGGTTCCCCACAGAGACTTTCTGCGCTAGTGGATTCCGGGGCCGAAGCTAACATTTTGGACCTCTCCCTCGCCCACAAACTCAAGATCCCATTGAATTCCCTTGCTAGTCCTATCACCGCCCGAGCACTAGATGGCCGTCTTCTGGGCACAGTTACCCATGTTACCGAACCAATGGAGATGAGACTTTCTGGCAATCATAGAGAGCAAATTCGGTTCCACCTGCTCCCATCCCCCGGCCAGCCACTCGTTTTGGGCCATCCATGGCTGGTACGGCACAACCCTCACTTTGATTGGCGTTCGGGGACCGTCATGGAATGGGGCGTTGAGTGCCATCAAACCTGTCTACGTTCTGCATATCACCCCGACCGACCCGTGGCTTCCAAGTCTCCTGTCCAAGGTCCCTGCCTGCTATCACCACCTACGGGAAGTTTTTAGCAAAGCCAAGGCCACTTCCCTTCCTCCACATCGCCCCTATGACTGTGCTATCAACCTTCTGCCTGGCTCTACTCCCCCGCGGGGTCGTCTTTATTCCCTTTCTGCACCCGAAAGACAGTCCATGGAGGAATACATCTCGGAGGCCTTGGCAGCCGGAATAATTCGGCCATCCTCTTCCCCGGCTGGAGCTGGGTTTTTCTTTGTTGGCAAGAAAGATGGTTCTTTACGACCATGCATTGACTACAGGGGCCTTAATGACATAACAGTTAAGAATCGCTACCCTTTACCACTGTTTGCCTCCGCCTTTAAACTGCTGCAAGGGGCCAAGGTGTTCACTAAACTGGACCTCAGAAACGCTTATCATCTAGTCCGTATCCGGGAGGGAGATGAATGGAAAACGGCCTTTAACACTCCCACGGGGCACTACGAATATTTAGTCATGCCTTTTGGTCTCACAAACGCCCCCGCCGTCTTCCAGTCCCTTATCAACGACGTGCTGCGTGCTGTGCTCAACAAGTTCGTGTTTGTCTACTTGGATGACATTCTGATTTTCTCTAAATTCCTGGAGGAACACACGCAGCACGTCCAACTTGTCCTTCGACGACTCCTGGAAAACTCCCTTTTCGTTAAGGCTGAGAAGTGTGAGTTCCACGCCCAAACCGTGTCATTCCTGGGGTATATCATCGCGGAGGGGAGATTACAGATGGATCCTGCAAAGGTGTCGGCAGTCACCTCCTGGCCTGTCCCCACGGATCGCAAGAAGCTCCAACAGTTCTTGGGCTTCACCAATTTTTACCAACGATTTATTGGGAACTATAGCACGGTAGCGGGTCCCCTGACGTCTCTCACTAGTCCCAAAGAAACATTCAGATGGTCTCCTGCGGCCGATAAAGCATTCACCACTCTCAAGGCTCGATTTTTGACGGCTCCCATCCTCCAAGTACCTGACCCGGGGCGTCAGCTAGTTGTTGAAGTGGATGCCTCGGACATAGGAGTTGGGGCTGTTCTCTCTCAAAGGTCGACCGAGGACCAAAAGATGCACCCCTGTGCATTCTTTTCACGTCGCTTATCCCCTGCCGAACGCAATTATGACGTGGGGGATCGTGAGCTGCTAGCAATAAAATTGGCCCTTGAGGAATGGCGCCACTGGCTGGAAGGGGTGCCAGTTCCGTTCCTAGTTTGGACTGACCACAAGAAACTTGAATACATCCGTTCTGCTAAACGTTTGAACCCGAGACAATCCCGCTGGTCACTCTTCTTCACCCGTTTCAACTTCACCCTTTCCTACCGCCCCGGGTCTCGCAATGTCAAGCCAGATGCCCTCTCTCGCCAATTTCAAAAGGAGGACAATCATTCCCAGGGTCCGACAGCCATCCTTCCTGAGTCCCGGTTACTGGCCACTCTCACCTGGGACATCGAGGACTGTGTCAAAGAGGCCCTCCAAGACCAAGCAGGCCCCAGTACTTGTCCAGAGGGGCGGCTATTCGTTCCGGAAGCCCTACGATTAGAGGTCCTTCAATGGGGGCACGACTCTCGCCTCTCCTGTCACCCGGGTGCTGCCTGACACTATTGTCCTCTGCTACCAGTGACCGAGACTATCTGGATTAGCGCCGAAATGGGAAAGACGGGATCGCTTCGACAAAAAACAAGTTTTTTCAAATGTAGTTTTTGATAGTTGAGATCTAAAGCCCCTGGAGAACGAATGTGTCTTTCATGTTAAAAAACAAAACTTTTTTTATATTGGAGTAATTTATTAATTATTTTTAGGGCCATCCCCAGACTGCATCAGGATCTACAGGTAGGTAGGTGCATTTCAAAATCAGAATCAGTTTTATTAACATTGGAATGGTACAACAAAATTTCAGTTGCACTCTAGTAGGAAAAATATACAAAATAAAGACTAGTAAATAGAAAAACATAAAGTGTTCAATTATGAAATAAATACTATAAAACTTTACACAACCTGGATAATGCACTTAAAACTAACAAGTCAACAGGACAACTGAAATACCTTACCTTTGCACAAAGTTAAGAATATTAAGTCAAATATAAATAGTAAACCGTGCTAACTAAAAACATTCAAAAGTACGAGAGTAAAGCAAAAATACTTTTGCAGATAAAAAACTCACGCCCAAACTGTTTTACAACCAAAATACAACATTTATAGACCGTAGAATAGTCAAAAACATCTAAAAAATGTTTCCTCTTGCGTAGAAATGTCACAAGCCAGGAACGGAGACAGGACCCAATAGCGTTCGTTTTACTCAGTTTTTATTGAGAAAAAGAGCAGTGCTTGCATCCACAATCCGATGATTGTCGGTCACGGGTAGCAGATGGCAGGAATGCGGAAGTGACACCTCTGTGTCGAGCGAGGGTAATCCTTGACAGCGAGAAAACAGGTTGATGGCCAGTACGGGAGAGCAAAACAGAAACATGTCCAAAAAAGAGGTCGGCAACAGGTATCAGGCAGGAAACAGGGCAAAACAGGTCAGCGGAGCAAAAGCGGGTCCAGAAAAAGGTCGGCAACAGGTATCAGGCAGGAAAACAGGGCAGGATAATGTTGGAGGGTACAAAGCTTGCTTAGCTGAGAGCATAGGTTCGCAAAACGGTCTGACGCTGGTAACAGGGAGCCGGGGGGTTTTAAAAGTGGCCGTGAGCCAATCAGCAACCAGGGCTGTTGGCGTCAAAGGAACAGGCGCAAGTGCCTCGCATCAGTAATCATGACAAGAAAATGAGTTAATGCAGTTAATACAATATCTTAACAAACATTATATGCATCTATAATGACATATTTTGATTTTACGGCCCCAGAGACTCATCAGTAATGACATTACCACCCTACAAAAATTGTTTCCCGCCTATTTAACGTTTTCTTTAACATTTTAAATTGTGTACACCTAAAAATATTTATGGTCACAAGTTTGGAAAAAAAGTCATTTTGATGTAGTGTGGGTTGCAAATTGGACCACAAGAGGGAGTATGTCAGCCGTGCATGGGGATGACGTCAAGGCACAGTAGCATGCGGTACGATTGTAATGGAAATGGAGACTCTGAAAAGTACTTAGTACCCAGAGTGAGGCGAGGTAAGGCAGGCAGAGCGATAGGGCAAATCACTCTAATGAGACAGCCCTGGCTAAAGTAGAATAGAATAGAATAGAATATACCTTTTTTGTCATTGTTACAAAATGGGTTAACATATTGTGACAACGAAATTGGACATGACACTCCAGGGTCACACATTCACAGTGAGGTAAAAAGCCAAGAAGATAAAGGAACAGAGAAGATAAGGTTATAAAACAAGAAGGATAAGGCTAGCCAATGATCTCCTTTTAGCAATAGATTCCCGGTGCCTCGTCAATGTTACTGCTGCTGGATCTCAGCGCTGCTTTTGATACTGTTGACCACAATATTACTGGTTCGTCCAGAATGCATTGGTATCTCAGGAACTGTACTCTCGTGGTTTAGGTCCTACCTGTCAGACAGGATGCAACGTGTTAACTATGGCAATTTGACCTCTAAACAATCTAATGTCCCCTGTGGTGTTCCTCAAGGCTCTATACTTGGCCCCCTTCTTTTTAGTATTTATATGATCCCGCTTGGTGACATTATCCGAAAGTATAATACAGTGGAACCTCGGTTTTCGAACGCCTCTCAGTTCGAACAAATCGGAGTTCGACCAAAAATATTGAGAAATTCTTGCTCAAAAATTCGGACTTCGAACGCCAGTAAAGCCTGAGTGGGTACGCTAGAGTGCGATGCTGAGCGGCGTACGGGTGTAGATCGTGTAGATCGCCCCCACCCCTCGTGACCAACTGTTATCACGTGCGCACTTGCCTCTTTTTGCTTTCGCTTTTAATATCGGTGAACGGAGTGTTTTAACCCCTAACTATGTCTCCGAAGAAGGTCGGTGCAAGCGGGACAGGTGAAAAAAGAAAAGTTGTTCGTACAACTATTGCCTTTAAGAAAGACATAATAGCTAAATATGAAAGAGGTGTGCGAGTTTCCGATCTTGCTAGGGAATACAGCATGCGCCTTCTGCTGACCACCACAAAGGTAAGAAATCCTATTCATAATTCTTTTCTTTATCTTTTTCCTTTTTTTTACACGTTCGCGTTAGCGTAATCTTTCGTACGGAAGATTACGATAACGCGAACGTCCGATTAGCCTGGGTTAGCTTTATGATTCGAGGTAAACATTCAGGGTGTTGGAACTGAGCCCAAAATTCAGGGTGTTGGAACGGAGCCCCGTTTCAATGACGCGCTAGCCACTTGTGGTGCTAAATGACGTAAACGACCTGATTTTTCTATTTTTACACGTTCATGTTAGCGTAATCTTTCGTAGGGAAGATTACGATAACGCGAACGTACAATTAGCCTAGGTTAGCTTCATGTTTACGTTAAACCTTCATGGTAAACATTCAGGGTGTTGGAACGGATTAAAACGATTTGCATTATTTTTAATGGGAAAAATGATTTCGGTGATTGAACAAATCGGTTCTGGAACTGGGTTCTGGAACGGATTATGGTCGAGAACCGAGGTTCCACAGTATTAGTTTCCATTCCTATGCAGATGACACTCAACTGTATGTGTCACTGGAAACAACTGGACATTTAAATTGTAGAAATCTGGAGGCTTGCCTTACTGAGATTCAAAGATGGATGTCACTTAATTTTTTACGCCTTAAAAAAAGAAAAAACTGAAATGTTGATTATTGGTCCAGCTCACTGTCGTCAGTTGTTTTCAAACACTATGTAATATCAACCATAGTGACTCGGTTAAAAATCTAGGTGTTATATTTGATCCTAATCTGTCGTTTCAGTCACACATGAAAAATCTTACTAGAATAGCTTTCTACCACATCCGTAATATTGCCAAGATTCGTTCGATGCTGTCCCATTCAGATGCAGAGGTTTTAATTCATGCGTTTATTACTTCTCGGCTTGATTACTGTACTGTATTGCTTTCTGGTCTCCCGATGTCTAGCATCAAAAGTTTGCAGCTGGTTCAGAATGGGGCAGCGAGACTTTTGACCAAGACAAAATAGTTCGAGCATATTACTGTATTGGCCAGCTTGCACTGGCTCCCAGTCCAATTAAGATGTGACTTTAAGGTTCTCTTATTAACATATAAATGTTTGCATGGGCTTGCACCCTCTTATCTCTCTGATTTGATTTCCCCCTATGTTCCTGCACAGAGTCTGCGCTCGGAAAATTCCGGTCTACTTGTGACTCCGAGAGCCAAGAAGTATGCAGGCTCGAGAGCGTTCTCCATCCATGTTATGGAATGCCCTGCCACCGGAGAAAAGAGCTGCAACCTCAACGGAAGTTTTTAAATCGAGGCTTAAGACACACTTCTATTCCAAAGCTTATGATTGATGCCCACCTCATATTCTGTATTGTCCTGTCTTTTTCCGACTGCCTGCCTGGCTGATACGAAGGAGAAGGACGATTTGAGATGAATCAGCGGAACAGCGTCTGACCTGAAGCATGTCAACCCCTGCTTTTACCAGCTGGCAGAGATGGGAAGCTGCGTCGTGGCCATCATAGACTTTCCGGACTAGTTGACAGGCAGGGGGCGTCGTTGCTGTCCTGCACTTTCCTGACATTTTCAACATCTCACCAAGTGTTTACTATTCTGTGTACAGTAATGCTAATTGTGATTCACCCTGGTCAATCCTGGAAGGGGGATTACCACATGTGAGGTCCTTTCTCAAGGTTTCTCTTTTTTCCTCACACTGAGGTTTTTGAGTTTTCCTTGCCCGCATGCTGGTTTAAGATCAGGTAATTGTGCAATTGTGTAATTGCAATCCTGTGCAGTCCTTTGAGACATTTTTGTGATTAAGGGCTATATAAATAAATGTGACTTGACTTGACTAGTGAAAAAGGGGCTTCAGTTACTTTGTGCTTTACTGCAAACACATTCAACTATTACAAAAACAAAAAAGTAAAAAACATAAAAATGGTATGTACCTGGTTGAGAGAACAGATGGAGACAAAAAGCAAGGTAAATATTTTAAATACTTCTGTAATGAATGTCATTAGTTTGGGGAAATGGAGCAGATACATAGAGAAATGAGGGGCCAAATAACGATTTAGAAATGCTGAAGAAGTACCCTAAGGGATGAGTAAAGACCTTACTTATCAACTTTATGGATCAGATTATGTGAGTCATAATGGAGAAGGTGAGTCAAGTGCTTTGGGAGTTCGGAAGAAGGCAGTAACAAGTGTTTAAATCCTTGTAATGAGATCCATGGGAGGTTGAGTGGGCTATCAATGGTGAATCATATACAGACATAGTGATTTAAACGTAAGATATTTGTTACGTGCAACGTAAGTCTACTTGATTAAAAGTACCCATGCAAAATCAGTACTATGAAATGCAGGAAATGCTTAAATTTTAATGCTTTGTATTCAAGGTCAGAAAAATGCTAGAATTTTGGGTGAAGTGCTTAAAAATGTTGCCATTGAATTATTTTTAATTTTTCAAAAAGTGCTTGAAAATGACACCAACACGCCTGCTCGAGTGGCGTCATCATTTGAAGCGTTACCGCCCCCTACTGCTCACACTCAAGAGGATAGCTCTATTAAAAACAAACAAACAAAAAAAAAATCGGGTCTTTGGGCTCCAGAACACATGGACTATAAATTAAAATATTCGCAGATCTACAATTTATTTTTTAGTAAAATCCCAAACTATTTTATATTTTTATACAATAAACAGATTTAAAATTTAACAACACAACCCCGAATCCCTTAAAATACAAAACAATTAAATGCAATTTAAAAAATATTAACCCTTCAGTCCCATTAATACATGATAAAACAAATTTATGTGTGGCTCATTTTTCAACTTTTTATACAAACTGTATTTTTTATTTTCTGTATTGAACTCCCTTATTACCCAACATCTATAGAGTTTTTTTCTGTGTTCTACTTCCTAGTTCGTGTGTAAACATACTATACTGTGTCTCCAGTGCGCTATGAACTTTGAAGTTTTTATTGTTTAATATCGCATGCATCCATTCAATATGGTTGGTGTAAAGTGTAAAGAAGAGGCGAACCGTTTCTATTGAAATGAAAGTTGAATAAGAAAGCTTGGTGCTTTTGAGAAAATGGTCGGAACGCTGTTTTTTGGCCAGTTTTTACCACGGAGGAGGACCTCTCGAAGCGCGGGTCCCAAAAGTAAATAAAACCTCACTTTATCTGTCTTTATAGAGCATATTATTTTATGAGATGTTTATTTTTTAGAAAAAAAATACATGTTACTTATACAAGCCTTAAATGAACTTATATAAACCATAAACATACAAAATATAGCACGGATGCAACTTACGAAAAAATTCAACTTACGAACAATCGTCTGGAACCTAACTCTTTCCTCGGTAAATCAGTAAATTAATAAAAAAGAGGATTGATCAATTTTATTTAATGTTTTTGTTTCAAACAACAATAAGTCTATGTTTTTTTCACATTTTTAAGAAGTTTGAAAATAAGATTCAAGAAGTTGTAATGCCAATTCAGGCCTTGTTTTTTAGAATAAGGAATTCAATGCCTTTTAAGAGTTCAAGGACGGCAGTGTCACGTAAAATGTGAGCCCTGTATTTCTCAACGACAGCTCCAGGGAAAACATACTTTTCAGAATAGCGCCAGATCGCAACACAGACATATCTGTTTGTGTTGTTGTCATTGGTAGTTGCCCTGTAATTAGACCAAAATACACCTGCTTGTTATTGTTCCTTGCAGATTGAAGGAAATTACAGTGACCTGACCTTTGACTTCAATGATACTGAAAGAGAACAGAAGAGTTTTGATAACTTCCACTTCCAGAGCAGTTTGCCGTTTTCCTCTGTGCCTCTGCGGAAAAAAAAGGCCACAGTGTTTAGTATGAGTAAAAAAGCAGCGGCTTGTAGTATGGAATTTATGGTGTATACATGTATCTTGTCAATATACGGTCTTAACATTCTTATCAAATAACCTGCAGGTTTCAGTCCGACTCTTGGGAAGCTGGTGCCCAGGGAATTTTCCACTAACTTATGCGTTTCTCCCCTTTTGTAGATAAATGATTTGAAACTGCACTTGCAAAACCATAACAGCCTTGTTCTGTACTCACAAGCCCAGAATATTCTTTTATTAGTTTTATTGTGATAAAAACTCAAACTGCTCATCCAAGCACTCTTTACGTGTCCTTTTTTAATGACAATTCAAATCGACCAGCCGGTGAATGAGTTAAGTCAAAATATTTCTACATTGCTAATACTGTTTGGCAGAAGCTTCATGCACCTGTGAACCATGAATGTATGTTTTTTTTTTTACCATGAATCGTCAAACAACTTGCAGCTGTTTCTAGGCAACTACGTCCAGAAATAAAACACATTGAAGCTGCAACAAGACCTTTATTAATGAAGGAACACTCTTAAATCATTTATGTTTCCTATTTTGCCCGGTAAAAAAATAAAACAATCATTATATCTATGTCAAAGTAGTCTGTTTCCTTCTCACTATAAGAATAAAGATCCGCGCTACGTCCCAGTTTCATCAGGTTTGTTTATCCCCGCTTCTGTATTCCTGACGAAATGTTTACTTCATCCCAATGAAATGGGGCTCAGAGTTATGGATAAACCATCCAGCCTTTTATTTATTAGACCAAACCATTAGTTAGTGCTTTACAATTATTTTCTGACTTCAATACTTAAACTCTGTGCTTAATGTACTGCGTGGGGGCTCAATGTAATCAAAACACTCAGCTAATGAGAACTCAACTGCCCCCCAGTGTAGTGGAGGTGTGATTGCACTTAACTAACGCCCACCTTGACGGAGCCTCGCCCCACTATTTCAGAACCACTGCTTTAAGTTAAACTACATGTTCCTCAAGTTGTTCTCCCTGTCAGTTTTAATGCCTTGATTGCTGGCAGATTTGCCAATTTTCATGTTTGCTAGGAGTAAAAAAAAACAAACAAAAAAAACAAACAAAGACTTCTTTTTAAGCTGAAAAAAAACCCCACACTCTAGGATTTTTTATACCCTTCTTTACTCTCTCATGTCATATTTTCCTTGATGAAAGCTTATGGGGTTTTGGGGTTTTTAAGGGTTATTGATCTATCTTCGTTATTCATTATCCATTATCCGTTATCGGTCAGTTCATTATATGCTACAAAGCCTAGGAGCCGGGACACTTACTCTCAGCCAAAAGGCCAAGCTAAGGTCCTAGCCCTAAAGCCTTGCTGCGATCATTGCGAATGCACCGTTCCCGGAGGTACTGCAATACCGGGCCGATGCGTGGAGTGGACAGAGCAAGCTCTTATTCCATCTCCGGAATGCAAAAATCAAAGATCATGGCTAAACTTCATAGATAGTATATATTCAGAGAATCACAGTTCAAAAACCAAGTCCACAGTCCAAAAATCACAGCTGGCTTATACTGTAGGTCTGTCTCTCATTTTGTATTATTTAGGGTATCCCACTGTGCAAATGTGTTCTATTTTACATAAGGCTGAGGAATAACTATCAAAATCCAGCTTTCAACTTTCAAAGATATTTTGACCACCAGTTAATGACCTCTGTTGCTGCTTCCCTGAAACAGAGCAGAAGTCAAATACATAACAAGATGTTTACACTATTTCTACGCCTGTATCGTTTTCCCAGACTTCTTTTCTCACATATCACATGTAGGTTCAGAAGTAGTACAAACATGTCTACAAACAGCCTTTTTTTGTGTGTGAAGAGATGAGAGGAAGAGAATGAGATAAGTGCTTTTCCTGGCTTCCCGCTGCACCATGTTCAGATTAACTGCTGCACTGTGACCTTTAATACATCCCTCGTTGCGCTCGCTAGGTTCAATACCACTTACTTTATCAGCACAGAGCAGTGAGATACTGTCTGTCCCCAAGAAATTCACTTTTTGTCACTTAGGCAGATATTGTTTAACCTTAAAGAATTCGGTGGTGGAAAGATTGTGTTGAAAAACATTCATTTTGGAAAGGGTTGTCCTCACTAAAGTCACAACCAGTCACAATGCAAGTTGAAGAACAGTGATAGGTTTGTTTTACTGATATATATGGCTCTTTTCATGAGTACATATAGCTCTGAGATAAAGTTATACTCTTGCAAACTTCATTGTGTTCCAATTCTGATAAGCACATATTTGAGTCTAGTCCGCGCATAGCTGACACTGGCACTGTTATTCGATTAGTTCTGTCCAGTATATAAAGAGCATAATCCCCACTAGATCGCAGTCAAAGTGTCACACCAACAGACCGTTTTGGCTCTACGTCTCTAAGGAGTCTTTTAAATGGAAGGTAATTTCATGATTAAGGTTCACTGTTGAGACACCTTATGATAAAAACCCAAAGAAAAACTGTAAACGGCCAGAAACGCCAGTCATGAAATTGATTGGGAGAGCGATAGGGGTGTGCAGAACTATGCACACAGCGCACTTTTCTCTGCCAATCACCGTCTGCACTGAAGGTAAATATCCTTGATTGCAGTTTTTTTGTGACATTCTTACAAAAGAACTCCTTGTTTTAAAACCATTATCCATTAAAAAAAGTTATTGACAAAATGAGTTTTAACGATCTTAATTTCAAAATGGGCAGAACATTTTGATTTTCTTCTGAGACAAGTTTGGCAGATTTCCTCAAATTTGTCTTAAAATATATGGTATGCACCCAAAAAAAAAAAAAAACTCAAAATATTTTGCTATTAATGCTGTTTTGGTCAAAAAGGTTCCTGAACCCTGGGTTAGCATAACTTCCAGTTTGGAGGATTAACCGACTTGCAATACTGCAACAGAGCCAACAACACTATAAAGGACCGTCCAGCACCTCGTTGATCTTCAGCTATCTGGCAAAAGCTTCAAGTCCCTTAACATTTACTAAGTCTCAGAAACAGTTTCTTCCGCAGGGCCATCACCACCCTAAACAAGCACACAAGATTGTGAAATTTATATATTTTTATCTATATTGCCAGTTGTGATGGAAAATGGATATTGTCTAGAAAAATGTTTATACATCTTATTTAACGACTTATTTAGAGATGCTGTTGCTGCTAGATGCTCTTGCCCTTCTTTCCATTGCACTTTTGTCTAAATGCACTCTTTGTCATTGAACTATTATTAGTATGCAATCCCGAATCAGGCCAAGCACTACCTCGTAAATATTTTAGTAAATGTATCCAGACATTCTTTTTATCTTGTTTTTTTAAAAGTTTTTATTGTGTTTATCTTGGAGTCCCTTGTCTAATCTCATTACACAAATTGTTCATTATGTTGTAATTAATGAAAGCAAAGACAATTGTTATTCTAAAAACTTGAATATTTTCTATGAGTTATATATTGTTAGATAGATAGATAGATGGATAGATAGATACTTTATTCATCCTCGCAGGGAAATTCACATTTCCAGCAGCATCCCTGAGCTGAGAACAATACAATAATAAAGCAAAAAGAATACAATATACAAATACCCAATGTGACGTGCAAATGCCCACTGTAGCGTGTTATAGAGTGTCTAGATAGTGCTACACAGAATACATATTGCAATAAAAAATACGGTAATATGCAATGTAGGGGGGTGTGGTTTAATGTGGGCCTATACTCTGCCGGGCAGAGTTAAAGAGCCTCATGGCATGAGGAAGAAAAGATCTCTTCAGTCTGTCCGTAGTACAAGACAGTGACAGCAGTCTGTCGCTGAAACTGCTTTTCTGTCTGGAGATAATGCTGTGTAGTGGATGCGATGGATTGTCCATGATTGACCGCAGCTTTTCCAGTGCCTGTCTCTCAGCTACTGTTGTCAGGCTGTCCAGCTCTGTGCCCACAACAGAGGTCGCTTTCCTCGCCAGTTTATTGAAACGAGAGGCATCCTTCTTCATGACGCTGCCTCCCCAACACCACCGCATAAAAGAGGGCGCTTGCCGCAACTGTCTCATAGAATATTTTCAGGAGCTTTTTGCAGATGTTGAAGGAGGCCAGTCTTCTGAGGAAGTAAAGTCGGCTTTGCCCTTTCCTACATAGAGCTTCTGTGTTGGCAGTCCAGTCCAGTTTGTTGTCCAGCTGCACACCCAGGTATTTGTAGGTCTGGACAAATTCTACACATTCTCCTTTGATGGTTACAGGAACCGGGTGAGTTCTTGTTCTCCTGTAGTCCACCACCATCTCCCTGGTTTTGGTGGTGTTCAGGTGCAGGTGGTTTGCGTCGCTCCATTGTACAAAGTCCTGAATCAATTTCCTGTACTCCTCCTCCTGCCCACTTCTGATACATCCCACGATCGCAGTGTCATCAGCAAACTTTTGCACATGGCAGGACTCAGAGTTGTACTGAAAGTCCGATGTATACAGAGTGAATAGGAACGGAGAGAGCACGGTCCCCTGCGGAGATCCTGTGCTGCTAACCACAGTGTCCGATGTACAGCCCCCGGGGTCTGCCTGTGATTAGCGTTTTTGATAGCTACGGATGATTGAAAATCATGTTTAAATACAGTCAGTTAATTTGATACTTCGTCCTCCACTAGACCATTCACCATTTAAAGTAAAATGTTGACCACAGCTCAAAATACAGCTAGCTCACTTTTATCCAGGTTATGAAACGTAGTTGCTTAATTAGCACGCAGAGGTAGCGCCAATAAATTCTTCTGCAAAGTCATTGATATTCATCACCTCAGCAACTACGTGTTGTGCGGACATAACTGCGCCATTGACAAGCTGCTCCCGGCAACATGTTGCTCAAGCAACAGTCGATGAGCCTGTTCATCTGGCTGTGACTATCTTGTTTTTAGTAAATTAGCTAGAACTGGACACGGATTTTTAAATGAGACAGACAGTTTAAAGGCGTTAGCTGCTGTTACGGTCTGATGCAAACTGCACTTGGCAACAGTAACCAAAGCCTTTCTATTACTGTCCAGTATTTTTCTTTGGAGTCAACGTGTTCTCTCTACAAATTCTATTCATGCTCTTCACATACTATGTGTAAATTTTAGTACTCTGTATTTTAGAGTTGTAAAATGATGACACGAGTTATAATAGTAACAATATTATGAATTGAGGCAGCACGGCGGCGCAGTGGTCATGCGATCGAACCTTCCTGTGTGTAGTTTGCATCTTCTCCCTGTGCTTCCGGGCACTCAGCCTTCCTCCCACATTCAAAAAACATGCATGTCAGGTTAATTGGCCGGTCCAAATTGTCCCTAGGTGTGAATGAGCGAGTGAGTTGTCTGTTTCTGTGTGCCCTGCGACTGGCTGGCAACCACTTCAGGGTGTCCCTTGCCCACTGCCCGAAGATAGCTGCGATGGGCTCCAGTACCCCCGCGACCCTACCTAGGAGAAGTAGTGCAGATAATGGATGGATGGATGGATAAAATGAATTGCTATTACTATTATCATCATTATTGATCAACATATTGTTTAGTGGACACTCAAAATAAGGACAAAAGACTTCAATTGATTTTGAAAATGCAAGGAGAATAGGAGAGGACTGTACAAACAATACTCACAATGTCAAGTTCCAAATCTGTTCTAAAAGCCCTTTATTTGTATTAAGTATTATAGTTACCAAAAAGCAGAGCGAAATCCGAAAACGGCAACATTATTGGCGAATAGTGACCATGATATAAACAGTGCATAATGTATGTGTGCACAGGTATAATACTCAAAATAGCAAACTGGCATTCAATGCAATCTCTCTGAATGCGTCCGCGGCACTGTTCTAAGGTCATGGGTTCAAATCCAGCTACCAGCCTTTCTGTGTGGAGTTTGCATGTTCTCCCCTTGCTTGTTCGGGTTTCTTCCCACATTCCAAAAACATTGAAGGCCGGGTTTATATGTCCAGTTCAAATTGTCCCTTGGTATGAGTGGTTGTTTGTTTTTCTGTGCAGTGCGACTGTCTGGAAACCAGTTCATGGTTTTCCCTGACCACTACCCCGAAATAGTTGGGATAGGCTCCAGCTCCTCCAGCTTACTGAGGAGAAGCGATGCAGATGATGGATGTATGTATGGATGAGTCATATATTTTACTGTTTTAAATCTAGTCAAAGTAAGCTTTATTGTCAATTCTGCAGCATAAACAGAAAATTTAAATTGCGTTCTCTCAGCCCTCAGTGTCTGGAAGATAAAAAAAAACATTCATGCTTAGACGCGGGGAGAGAGTGGCTGTGAGGAAGGATGGCAGAGCAGAGTGAGTTCAGCATCGTGACAGCCTGGTGGGAGAAGATGTCCAGCATGTTGGGTCTCTCCCAATGCAAAGAGCTTTGCTGGTGAGGCGAAAAGTGTACAGGTCCTGGAGGTAGGGGAGAGAGTCACCAATGATGTTTTCCGCGGCACTCACTGTGTGCAGAAGGGGTTATCCTACAGAAACTTGATCAGGGTCCGTACCATACGGTGTAGGCGAAAGTCAGGAAGCTCACAATGGTGCCTCTGTAGAAGGTGCGCACGATATGGGTAACTTTAAACCTATACTTTAAACCTATATTTTGAGCAAAATGTGAAAAAGAATATCATATAAACATGCATTTTTTGAAATACTAGGTTTAATTTATTTTACTTAACATGCTGACATAATTGTCTGCAATCAGAAAACCTACAACCTTGTGAAAAGCTGGTAAAAAATTAGAAGAAAAATGGAGCATTTTAGTCACTTTGAGTTTCCGTACTTTTTTTTGGGTGCTCTTTAGCACTTGTTTTTGGTTGTACAACACCAGGGATTACAAAGTCGGGTTGTCTCTGGGGCTGGATCTAGACCTCTTGTTCTCAGCTGGGTTGGAACAGTAAAATAAAGTCACCTCCAAAGGTTTTACCTTTTTCAGTATTATGCTATTTTAGCAGTTGATTGAATGCAGTTTCGAACCTGAAATAACTCATCACACAACAACATTTGGTTTGCATTTAAAAAAAAAAAATCTTAACTTTTTATAGAAATGACCTGGAGACTTGATTGATTTTTGGCATACTCATATATTTATGGAGGGCAGATTAAATCATTTGATGGGCCTGATCCATCCAGCAGGTGGTATGTCTGATGTGCCTGCACGACACAATACTGTGACATATCACACAGTGTCCCTTTAACCCGTTAACATTTCGCCTATAATCCGAATCAAAGACGTACCCAAAGTAACTTGAATGCTGTTCTTGAATCATTCGGAGAATATGGATGCTTTTGGTCTCTTTTGAAAGGTAACACTCTGAAGTTTTGTCCCCAACCGAAATAATCACTGCAAGTGCTACTTACATTGAGTAATCTAAGTCGGAACACATAGAAATTCAACTTTTTTATTCTTGCCTATTTTTTTTTTTTGCAATCACATGCCTTCAAAAGATTGTAGCATGGGCATTGTAGCTAGAAATCAGCCGGATATATAACACGTCTGGTACCTGGTCAAACTGGATCACAATCTGAAAAACTAAACATTGTATTTTACAATTTTTTTCAATGGTTTGTTTAGGTATTAACAAAAGTGGCCATTTGGAAACAAACAGTTGCACAGTTCATAAACCTCTTTAACTATTTATCTGATTATGGCCAATTCTTAGACATTGTGAAGGAGTTGTAAATGCTTGACTTCCCTTTCCTCGTCTTTATCACAATTGTGAACATTTGTGCGTAATAATACCGAGTAAAAATGGATCAGGAGTTACATTACGCACATTTATGTTTGGCTCTGATTTACACATAGTAAAATTGCATACATTTATGCATACACGAATTTCATTGGCCAACCGATGTGTCAATCAACATTTAATCAGTTACTATTGGTTGGAGATATTCAGAGCTACATGAGGCGATCTACGTTTAATCAAACAAGCCTGTGTAGGTTTATGCGGGCTGTGGACCGTGAAAAACAGCCTGCAATTCATCGAGCGTGGTGTGAATCAAATGTTCAGATTCTAATTGCCATATTGGAAATAATCTTGCGAGTCTGTTGATTTGTGAACTGAATTTATTGGGGGAAACAGACGGATTTCAACAAGGAACGTCCCACTATGCAGAAAGGCTTTTATGTGGATTTTTTTTCTTGGTCGTCATTATCAGGGGATTTGGAGTAAATATTTTAAAAGCTATGTCGGGTTTGTAGTTTTCAGGTATTTTGTTCTGAATGTGATATCTCTATAATGGTTGTATTTGGAAACGATCAGCATATCTTAAATTCTAAGAGTTTACGCTTTCTAATCATATGTG